>NW_027204036.1:0-43134 GCF_024711535.1 Dipodomys merriami | reverse complement strand
CCACTGAGTCACCTTCCCAGCCCTATTTATTTTTTACCTGATCTCTGCTTCTCTTCCTGTCTGAATCCATTTCATCTCCCCACCCCAGACCACAGTACACAGACAACTCAGAATAAATACATTTAGAGGGGGCAAATAGGTGACTAGAAATGCCAAAATACAACAGATGTTCTTCCAGTGTGGGAGGAAGCATCTATCTATCTATCTATCTATCTATCTATCTATCTATCTATCTATCTATCTATCTATCTATATCTATATATATATCCCCCCACCCCCACCCTCCAAGGAACACTGTCAGTATATAGGCCTGTTGCCATGGAAATGAGATGTCATCCGCACCTCAGCAGCAGCCACCAAATGCCCACAGTGCTGTCCTGAGTTAAGGCTCCTCACCATGGAGAAGAAAGAGCGGAAGCTCACTGTGAACAAATTCTAACCTAAAGGCCTCTCTCAGGGAAGGCCGCCCCTGCACTCAACACTGCCAGGTCTTGGGGATACAGAGATTAGAAAACCGAGCTCTTGAGCCGGGTACCATGGATCACACCTGTCATCCCAGCTACTCAGGAGGCTGAGATCTGAGGATCATGGTTCAAAGCCAGCCCAGGCAGGAAAGCCCGTAAGACCCTTGTCTCCAATAAATTACAAAAAAGCTGGAAGTGGTGCTGTGGCTCAAGTGGTAGAGCACTAGCACTGAGCCAAAGAAGCTCAGGGACAGTGCCCAGGTCCTGAGTTCATGCCCCAGGACTGACACACACAATGGAGACTCAGTTCCTAACCTCTGAGTTTCAGTCTGGGTTGGAAGTCAGACCCATGAAAAGAGATAGATAAATAGTGTGGAAACGCAGAGATGGTAAAGCACAGAGAATGTTCTGTATAACCCCAAAGTGACCAAATATGGGCCCTGAAAAGCCATGGGCCTGTGGAGGAGAGTGATCTGCTATACACCCCACCTCTAGCTGTGCTCTACCCCTCAACATGAGGCCTTGAAAGTTATAATGCCTCGGGCTGGGAAGGTGGCTCAGAGGTAGAGCGCTTACCTTGCATGCCTGAGGCCCTGGGTTTGATTCCTCAGCACCACATAAGCAAAAAGAAAAAAGCCGGAAGTGGCGCTGTGGCTCAAGTGGTAGACTGCTAGCCTTGAGCGGAAGAGCTGAGGGTCAGCACCCAGGCCCAGAGTTCAGGCCCCACAACCGGACCCCAAAAAAAAAAAAGAAGAAAATTATAATGCCTGCCAGGCACATGCTCATCAGCCTAGCTACTCAGGAGGCTGAGATCTGAGGGTCAAGGTTCAAAGCCAGCCTAGGGCAGGACTCTTATCTCCAATGAACCACCAGAAAACCAGACTTGGAGCTGTGGTTCAAGTAGTAGAGTACCAGCCTTGAGTAAAAGAGCTCAGGGACAACCCCCAGGCCCTGAGTTCAAGTCCATGATCAACTAAATAAATAAGCACATACATACATATATACATACATAAGTTATATACCAAATCACTACCTTACCTCTCCCTAAACCCTTTCTGTGTCCTAAGGTTTAAGTGTGTGTGTGTGTGTGTGTGTGTGTGTGTGTGTGTGTGTGTGTGGGTGGGTGGGTGTGGGTGTGGGTGTGGGTGTGGGTGTGGGTGTGTTGCTCCTGGGTCTTAAACTCTGGGACTGGGTGTTTTCCCTGAGCTCTTTCACTCAAGGCTGGCACTCTACCACTTGAGCCACACCACCACTTCCAGTTTTCTGGTGGTTCACTGGAGATAAGAGTTTCATGCACTTTCCTGCCCAGGCTGCCTTTGAACTGTGATCCTCAGATCTCAGCCTCCTGAGTGGCAGGGATGACAGGTACGAACCAGGGACACTGGGCTCTAATGTTTAACTTTAATCCCTGGGATCCCATCGAAGGCACTCAGACATACTATAAAGAAAAGTTTTTGGATGAACTTTCCAACTCTGGTGTGTGTGGGGGGGGATTGGGTGGGGGAGCGGGGGGGGGGGGGAGGGAGGCTGGGAAGGGATGTGAAGGGTAAACAAAGGAGGAGGCTGCAATGCTTGATAAGAAATGTACTCATTATCTTGCCCATGTAATTGTAACCCCTCTGTACAGTATGTTCACAAAAAATAAAAATAATAATTTTTAAAAAAGGAACGTTTTTGGAATGGGACTAGTGACTCCCAAGAGCTAGGGAGGAACATGAGAAAAACTTCAACCCATCAACTGCCAGCGAGGGTGGGTGGCAAAGCCTGGGCTGAGGAGTCACAGGATGGTGGGGGGTACTTCTTAGGTGCAGTCAGCAAGCATGCGCCCCACAGCTATCGGGATCTGCACCCCAAGAACCTTATCATCTCAGGGCTTTAGAATCCACAGTGCTCTGGAGTGCCCAGCAGGGGGCAGCATGGTTAAGCTAAAGCACCACTGATGGATACTTTCCTCAAAGTTTTCACCACTACCACTGACACAATGAACTTCCTAAATGGAGGTAACTCTGCATGTGTGTATGTGTGTGCGTGCGTGCACACGTGTGTGTTTGTGTGTGTGTGTGTGTGTGTGTGTGCTGCTCCTGGGTTTTGAACTCTGGGACTGGGTGCTGTCCCTCAGCTCTTCAGCTCAAGGCTGGTGCTCTACCACTTAAGACACAGCTCCACTTCCGGTTTTCTGGTGGTTCATTGGAGATCAGAGTCTCATAGACTTTCCAGCCTGGGCTGGCTTTGAACCTCGATCTTCAGATCTCAGGCTCCTGAGAAACTGGGATGACAGGCGTGAGCCACTGGCACCCAGCTTTGAAATAACTTTTTAAAGCATAACAAGTCCTAAATAATGATGTCAAGTGCAGAAGCTAAATTATTGTCAAGAAATTCTATATTTCCATGAAGGTGGTTTTGGTGATTTCTGCCACTTGAGCCAATGCCTCCAGTTCAATATGTTCTCTCTGTCTTTCTGTGTCTCTCTTGAACCCCCTTCCATTCCTCCTTCCTTTCTTCTTCGGGATTCTCTACGCTCAGATCTGAACGCAGGGCCTCCCACTTGCGAGGAGGTTGTTCTCACACTCAACCCACATCTCAGGCTTTCAAGTTGTAGTTTTAAAGACAACCCAGGCTCTGTAGTGAAACCATGTCTCAAAAAACATCAAAAGGAGCTGGAGTAGATGTGGTGGCTCAAGCCTATAATCCTAGCTACTTGGGAGACAAAGATTGGAGAAAGTTATGGTTCAAGGCCAGCCCAGGGAAGAGAACAGGGTCTCAAGACACCATCTTAACCTTATGGGGGGGGGCTTGGTGGTGTGTGCTGTTCCAGCTAGGGGGAAGTGCATGGCTGGGGGCAGTGAGCAGAGGGAGACAGGATGACAGGAGGATCACAGTCCCTGCTGGCCTGGACATAAAGTGAGAGTCTACCTCAAAAATGGCCAACGAGCCAGACAGTGCTCACACCTGTCATCCCAGTGATTCAAAAGGCTGAGATCTGAGGATCAGAGTTCAAAGCCAGCCTGGGCAGGAAAGTCTGTGAGACTCTAATCTCCAGTGAACCCAGAAAACTGGAAGTGGAGCTGTTCACTCCAGCCTTGAATGAAAGAGATCAGGGACAGCAACCAGGCCCTGAGTTCATACCCCAGTATTGACAAAAAGAAAGAAAGAAGCCCCAGTATGTTCCACTCAGACCTCCCCCTGCCCCCCTCTTTCCTGCTATCTTCAAAGAAGTGCATTTTCTTTTCACACACACTGTATCTCAGACGTGTAAGGACAGACATGGTGTATACCCTTTGCTTCCTTTGGGAACTGATTTTAGGTATAAGGGTTTTTCTTAACTCTGCCTTCCCAGGCCACACATGTGTGTTCCTTTCCTGCCTCTTGATTCAGATGAACAAGCACAGCCCTGGCCATGGGCACGCATGCGCATTCCCCTCCTGTCTCTCCACCTGGCCGACGACACACATGCGCATTCCTGCCTCACTGCCCAGGCCGCAGGCACGCATGCGTTTTTCCATCCTGCCTCACTTCCCCGGGCTGTGGGCACGCATGCGCACAGCCGCAGCACTCCACGGTGCGGGCCTTGGTTCGGGGTCGAGCCATCCTTGCCTTCCTGCCCCAGCTGGGTTGGCAGTGCAGACCCTCCATTGTCTACACCAGGGTCCATTTGCTGCATGCTCTCTGCAGGCTGCGAACTCGTGTTCTCATGCGCAGGAGAGACCCCCGCCTGCTTTCTGTGCAGACATCCAGCTCCTTCCTGGGTCCTGCCCTGTCCATCCCATCGGCTTCCTTCAAAACCGGTGAAAAAGGGTGACCAGGCTGATCAATTGCCGGCTGATGTGAGACCAGGCTGATCAATAGCTGGCCAATATGCACCCAGGCCGATCAATCACTGGCTGATGTGCACTGAGGCTGATCAATCGCTGGCCAATATGCAGCCAGGCCGATCAATTGCCAGCCGATGTGCACTCAGGCCCATCAATCGCCCACCCAAATTCAACCAAGCTGATGTGAGGCCAGGCTGATCACTCGCCAGCCAGCTTACAGCCAGGCCTGTCCCTGGCTCTCCTAAACCATAGCTAGATGCACTTCCTGGCATTTTCCAGTAAATTCCAGCGAAGGATTCATCCCAGCCCTCCAACAAATGAGGGCCAGGGACCTTGCTGCACCTCACCAGGCCCTGGATGTAACCGCAGGCCCTGTGCACAGACAGGAACAGAAGACCCCATGCTGGCAGGGTGGAGATGGCCAGAAGACTGCTTTAAGTGGAGACAGCAGTGCTTCTGTGTGGGGAGGACCAAAAGGAGGACCAGCAGGAGGAGGACCAACAGCAGGACCGACAGTAGGAGGACCAACAGGAGGATGAACAGGAGGAGGACTGATAGGAGAAGGACCGACAGCAGGACCAATAGGAGTACCAACATGAGGATGAACAGGAGAAGGACGGACAGGAGGACTGACAGGAGGAGGACCGGCAGAAGGAGGATGGACAGTAGGACAGACAGGAGGAGGACACACTTCGCTTGAAGCTGGTTTGTCTAAAGATAGGAAGCAATCGCCCAGTTCTTGGGTTCAGAGCCCCAGGCGGCTGCGGGTGGGTCTTGGGCGCCTTGGATATGGGGTTAGGTGCAGAGGTGTCCAGGGGCCTTGTATGTGGGGTGCAGAGGTGTCCAGGAATCTTGGATGTGGGGTTCGGTGCACAGAGGTGTCCAGGCACCAGAGGACCTTTCCTGGGTCTGACTGGAGTCATCCTGTGTCCTTGGTGGAGGAAGGTGAAAGCTGTTCCCAGGCGCTGGTCCCCCAGTCCCATACCCTGATCCCCGAGGCTTTCCATCTCCCTGGGACCCCCCATATCCCAGCCTCCACCCCGTTTAGGCCTGGACCAGCTCAGCGCCACTGCACCAGACACCCTGTCCCAGCTCCCTCCCTACCCAGGTCCCAGGCTATCCATCCCAGGCCCCCTGTACCAGGCCCCCATGGCGTCCCTCCCCTCTCTCCACTGGAGTTGATCTGCTTTGTTGGAATGGTTTTCCTGTTCTTCCTTTATTCTGCCTCCCTCTGTGATTCAGTTGCCTCACCGTGTTAAGTGCATTTGAGGCCGCAAGTTTTTGGGCAGACATGAGTCCACTCACAGTCAACAGTTTTTTTTTATTTTATTATTTTGATAGGTCATGGGGCTTGAACTCAGGGCCTGGGCGCTGTCCCTCAGCAATTCAGCTCAAGGCGAGTGCTCTACCACTTGAGCCACAGTGCCACTTCCAGCTTTTTGCTGGTTCTTTTGTGGTAAGAGTCTCACAGGCTTCCCTGCCTGGACTGGCTTTGAAGCAGGATCCTCAGATCTCAGCCTCCTGAGTAGCTGGGGTGACAGGCATGAGCAGGCTCCTCCTACCATTGAAGGAGTTAAACCAACTTTGACTGGGGTGATCTGACTGGACAAACAGGTTCAGAGGAATGCGGCCAGGCAGGAATCCCTGCAGCCGTGGGGCTGGGAGTGGAGACAGATCACCAGGCCTAGGAGGTCAAGGGTCATGGAGGGTCAGGTCAGGCATCTCTGAATAGTAGAATTGAGGCTAGTGAGCAAGCAGGAAGCACTTGGGCACTTGGTGGTAGCAGGAAACGGTTAGCAGAGTTTGTCCCAGCCTCCCTTGTCTACATTCCTTCTGGAAGCTTCCCACCCCATCCTTCCCACAGTCAATCACAGCATCCTAGCTGTGGGGGGAGGGGGGAGGACCAGGAGGGAGGAGAATAGGCAGGGGAAGGGGGAGAGGGAAGAAAAAAGCAGGGCTCTTGGAGGAGGAGAGAGGACTCACTCCTCTCGATTTTGGGTGACTCCCTATTCTCAGCATTACATCACAGCCCCAGGGCCCTCTAGGCCTGATGGGGTGAGGGGAGAGGAAGGGGCAGATAGAAGGAGGGGAGGGAGAGGGAGGGACGAAGAGGAGGGGAGAGAGAGGGAAGCCCCCCCCCAGGCCTGGGTTGTTTCTAGGAAGAATCATTCCCTTTGGTTACTGCTGTGCTATGGTGGCAGAGACTGTGGGGTTTCCTGTGTGTGTGTGTGTGTGTGTGTGTGTGTGTGTGTGTGTGTGTGTGTGTGCCAGTCCTGGGACTGGGACTTGAACTCAGGGCCTAGACGCTGTCCCTGAGCTTTTTCACACAAGGCTGGCGCTCCACCACTTGAGCCACAACTGCACTCCCAGCTTTTCTTTTTCTTTTTTGAAAGTTAATTATAAATCAGAGCCTAAAGGACTTTCCTGCCCTGGGCTGCCTTCAAACCGCAATCATCAGATCTCAGCCTTGAGAGGAGCTGGTATTTCAGGTGTGAGCCACTGGTGCCTGTCTGTCTAGAACTTTTAAGCCTTTGTCTCTACAAAGCTGTCTCTGGGCTTCTGCATGGCAAAGGACATAGCTAGCAAGATCAATAGAAAGCCTAAGGCTTGGGAGAAGATCTTCACTAGCCATACAATGGACAAAGGTCTCATATCTAAAATATACTTGGAACTCAAAAAATTAAATCCCCCAACAACAAATCCTCAAAGAAACAACTGCCCAATAAATAAGTGGGCAAAAGACTTGAAGAGAAACTTCTCCAAAGAAGAAAGAAGGATGGCCAATAGACACATGAAGAAATGCTCAACCTCCCTAGCCATAACAGAAATGCAAATCAAAACAACATTGAGATACCACCTCTCCCCAGTTAGAATGGCTAAAATCAAGAACTCTAACAACAACAGATGCTGGAGGGCATGTGGACAGAATGGAACCTTACTGCATTGTTGGTGGGAGTGTAAACTTGTTCAACCAGTTTGGAAAGCAGTATGGAGGTTCCTCAAAAGACTCCACATAGAGATTCCCTATGACCCAGCAATCCCATTTTTGGGCATTTACCCAAATGTTCACAAACAAAACCACACTAAAGCTACCAGCACGACTATGTTTATTGCAGCACTATTTACTATAGCTAAGATATGGAACCAACCCAGATGCCCCTCAGTAGATGAATGGATCAAGAAAATGTGGTATATATACACAGTGCAATTCTATGCCTCCATCAGGCAAGCGATCTACCACTGAGCCACCTTCCCAGCCCCTATGCCTCCATCAGAAAGAATGACATTGCCCCATTTGTTAGGAAATGGAAATACTTGGAAAAAATTATATCAAGTGAAATAAACCAGGCCCAAAGAAACATAGGTCACATGGTTTCCCTTATTTGCAATATCTAGTATATGTCTGAGTCAAGCAGAAAAGGTCAGATAAGGTGATGTTAGGGAAATGAACCCTAAGATATGTATTCAATTTTTTTTCTTTTATGCAATTGTTTCTAACACATTTATAAGATGATTTCTTTGTTGCTTTGTATGTCCCTCCCCCACAGTATAACCCCTGCTTTCACTGTATTTGATGTCGGTATAATTTGTGGAGGGGAAGGGGAAAAACAAATCATTTAAATAGGGAAACAGGTGGACCCATTGCAACAATGAGATGTACAAGTCGTTATGTCGAAAACGAACTTTACAACTTTGGTGGGGGGGAGGGGGAAGAGGGGAGGATTGGATGGGGGGGGGCGGAGGGAGGATGGGAAGGGATGGGAAGGGAAACAAAGGAGGAGGTTACAATTCTTGATAAGAAATGTACTCATTATCTTGCCCATGTAACCCCTCTGTGCAGTATTTTTACAATAAAAAAAAAAAAAAGCTGTCTCTGGGCAGCGGGAGGAGGCAGGAAAACATCAGCGAAGGTTGGCCAGAACTGAATTCAGAATCAGGGCCCAGGCACCTGTGAATGGTGCCTGTAATCCCAGCTAGTCAGGGGACCAAGATCTGAGCATGGGCTGTTGGAAGCCAGCCCTGGGCAGGAAAGTCTGTGAAATTACCATCTCAAATTAAGCAAACACACAAACCAAAAGTGGAGTTGTGGCCCAAATGGTAGAGCACTCGGCTGCCTTGAGCAGACAGAGCACAGGGACAGCATCAGGCCCTGAGTTTAATCCCCAAGGATAGCACCAATATGTGTGTGCATGGGTACATGCACATGTGCATGCATACATGTGCACACACACATAAAGGAATTCAGAAACAGGGTGCAGGCTTATTTCAAAGACTACTGCTGAGAAAAGAGAATTAAGTGATCGTTGTTTTAGGGGATAAAACACAAGGATGTACTCCACCCTGCGGGCAGACAAATGAGGACCCAGATCTAATCATGGTGAGGAGTGGGGGGGTGCAGGGGGCGGTGGCGCGGGAGAGGAAGGGGAGACCATGCCATGGTCACGTGGTCTGGAGGAATCTGCAGTGGAGCCAGAGAACTGGGATTTCAGTTTCACTGGTCTGCCCAACAAATACTCCCTGCTTACTTGTTATTTTTGCCAGGTATAGTGCCAAGAGGTGGTTAACACAACCACAATCACCATTTAGCCAAGAAGAAAGGACCTTTTGTTGGGGGGGAGGTTGAACTCAGGGCCTGGGCACTGTCCCTGAGCTCTTTCATTCAAGGCTGACACTCTACCACTTGAGCCACAGTGCCACTTCCAGTTTTCTGGTGGTTCACTGGAGATCAGTGTCTCACAGACTTTCCTGCCTGGGCTGGCTTTGAACCGCAATCCTCAGATCTCAGCCTCCTGAGTAGCTGGAATGACTGGCGTGAGCCACTGAGGACCAGCAGAATCTGGAATCTCTGAGCCCCAGCAGTGACAGGACTCACCTCCTATGAAAGTAGATTTGGGGATCCACTGCCACACCCCTCCCCCAGGGCTTCCTTAAGGCTTCTTGGAAATTCAATGTTTAAGCGAGCAAGCTCACTCTGGATTTTGTTTGTTGGTTCACAGAGCAGAAACCACAGTTCTTGGTTGTTGCTTTCTTCTCGGTGCTGATCTTCAGGGTGCTGATCTTTAGGGCGAACCTCTCCTAGTTTCAGCGATAGTTTAACCCCACGCCTGTTCCTGGGCCCAGACCCTAGCAACCCAACCTCACCTCGGGGCCTTTGGGCAACGATGGGTGGGAAATAATCCAAGTACTCAGAGGCTGGGAGCCTTGTCTCTCATGGACCGGCCAGCAGAGGGAGCCGAGAGGCCTCAGGGCCACAGGTGGCCAGCCATGCCAGCTCCACTCCGCTGACAGCAGACCTCAAAGTGAAAACACTCATCCTGAAATAGTCCTCCTCCTCCCCTCCTCCTCCCCTTCCTCCCCTCCTTCCTTCCTCTCCTCCTCCTCTCCTCCTCCTCCCCTCCTCCTCCACCACCTCCACTTACCCCCTCCTCTTCCTCCATTCTTCCCCTCCTCCTCCTCCATCTCCTCTTCCTCTTCTTCCTCCTCTTCACCTCCATCTCCTCCTTCCCTCCTCTTCCTCCTCTCCTCCTTCTCCTCTTTTTTCCTCCATCTCCTTTCCTCTTCTTCATCCTCTTCTCCTCCTCTCATTCTCTTCTACTTCCTCCTCCACCTCCTCCTCCACCTCCTCCCTCTTCCTCCTCCCCCCTCCTCCTCTACCTCCTCCACCACTACCTCTTCCTCCTCCTGCTCCTCCTCCTCCTCCTCCCCCTCCCCTTCATCTGGAGATGAAGCAGGCCATCTTCCACCATGTCTGGCCTCTGCCCCACTGCCCAAAGATCGGAATGTTCCTGCCCTGGCCCCACCCCCATCCTGCGAAGCCACAGGTATCTGGGCTCCTAAGTACAGTTGCAGAAGAGAAATAAATGTGCAGTGTAAGCCCCCTCCCTTCAACCCCTCCAGGTCTTTTTCTCCATTCTGTTTTTGTGCCCGTCCTGGGTCTTGAACTCAGGGCCTGGGTGCTGTCCCTGAGCTCTTTCACTCAAGGCTGGTGCTTTACCACTTGAGCCACAGTTCCACTTTCAGTTTTCTGGTGGTTCCCTGGAAATTAGAGTCTCATGGACTTTCCTGCCCGGTCAGGCAGGAAAGTCTGTAAAAACTATTATCTCTAGGAAACCACCAAAAAGCCGAAGTGGAGCTACGGATCAAATGGTGGAGGGCCAGCCTTGAGCCCAAAAGCTCAGTGACTGTGCCCAGGCGCTGAGTTTAAGCTCCTTAATCAACCCCTCAAGCCCCCCCATAAAGACTTTTGGGGTACTATATCCTTTGAGCAAAACCAAACTCCATGGTGAATACAACAAAAGCACCAAGTTTGCAACCTAAGCCCATTTAAAAGAAGAAAGAAGGAATTGGAGGGTCTGTGTGGTGGGGCTAGGGTGGGGGATGGGGGAGCCTTGGGCCAAGAGGGGCAAAATAAATAAATAAATAAACAGTAAACTGGGGCGGGGTGGGGAGGGTGGGAGCAGGTGGGAGGGCCAGGCCCTGGGAGGCGCTAAAGGCCCTCACCACAAAAGGTTGAAACCAACACAACAGTCACCAGATCCAGTTCTGGGAAGTTTGAGTCGGTTTCTGAGCTGGAGAACAATAGCCAGAGGTTGAGTGGGTTTGTGTCCCAGCCCTCTTCCCTCCCTCTTTCCCTCCCTCCCTCTCTCCCTCCCTCCACCCCTCCTAGGGTGGGGTTGGTGGGAGGGAAAACAGGGACTGGATTCTCCTGGTGGTTATTTATGTTTGTGTTCCATTGTATTGTTTGTATTTGTCTGTGCGAATGGAGAAGTAGGGCCTAGGGCCAAGCAGGCTGGAGCCTCAAGCTATTTCCTGGAGCAGCAGAGCCGGCTGGAAGATCAGGTCTGGAGCCTCGCCTCACAGAGGCCAGGGGAGGAGGAGGAGAGACGGAGGCCCGGCCCCCAGTCAAGATCCAGGCCAGGAGACCACTGCACCCACCCCTGACTGCCCTTGTCAGGAGAGAGGGCAACCCTGGGGCTGGGCCCTCCAGGCTGGGGGAGGGCTGGCCTGCTGGTGGAGGGGAGGGGGTGCTCTGTGGGTTCTGTGTGTGCGACAGGCCCCTGGGGCTTGGAGAACAGCCCCAGCCTTTCTCACCACCCATACACACCCTTGTCTGACTGTTGCACAACCTTGCACACCCAGCCCTGCAGCTGCCTCCCTCCCCACCCCTCAGGGGGAGAGGAGAGTGGAGGGGCCCTACCCTCACCACACACCCACAAACAACCCTTGGTCCACAAAGACACACTGTGGGGGTGGGACACCACCCCAGTGGGACCCTCCCAGCCTCCACCACACCTGGGAGGCCCCACTGGGCCTCAGTCCCAGGTGTGATCACAAGGTTGGCCCCAGTCCACTCTGACCACATCCTGAGGCCAAGGTGGGCCCAAAACAGCAGCAGCCTGCCCTCCGCCCTCTGCCCTCGCCCTCCACCCTAGAAGCTGTGGACAACGTCCAGGTCAGCCCCGGACAGGGGAGAGGCCAGGTGGAGGCCGGCGTCCTTTCCCTCCCTCCAAAGTGTTCACTCATGTTTAGAAGCCAGGCCACACTGCCCAAGGCTCACACCCATCATCCCAGCAGCTCAGGAGGCTGAGATCTGGAGCATCGCGAGATCTGGAGCATCGCGTTTCGAAGCCAGGAAAGTTCCAGAGACTCTTATCTCCAGCAAACCAGCAAAAAGAAAAAAAAATTCAAAAGTGGAGCTGCTGCTCAAGAGGTAGAGCACCAGCCTTGAGTGAAATGCTCAGAGACGACGCCCAGCCAGCCCCGGCATGCACGCCCCAGGACCAGTGCACAAGCGTGCACACACACACACGAATTTTCCAGATTGCAGGGTTTCTCAAGACCTGAGCCTGTGGGGGGACAGGAGGAGCCATGGAGCTGGTCAACCTTCCCCAGGCTTTGGCCGGGAAGGAAGGTTTCTAGGGGTTCAGAGATGCCCTGGGGGAGAGGAAAGGGGTTCCACACTGTTTCATTCTGTGTACCATCCGTGGGCAGTGGGCAGTGGACAGGTCTCTGAACAGACAACCAGAAACGTGTTTGCTTAGGTGTGACTTTGAGGCTCAATTGGCTACAGGCACGGTTCCGGTTGTTGCTCATTGTGCAACTTATTAAGGAAGTTCTTTCCGTTAACCAGTAGGCCTGGGCAGCCGTGCACCCTGCCAGGGCCTCTGTTGAGTTTGTGGAACAGTCTCTCCACGTGAAGACCCAGTGAACTGAAAATCACAGTGATCCTGAGAAGATTAAGTCTGAGCTTCAGATAAACACACTAAAAATTTCACATCATCTTTTTGTAATATGCGTGTGTGCACGCAAGTGTGCATGAGAGTGTGTATCTCCTGGGGCTTGAACTTGGGGTGTAGGCTCTGTTTGAGCTTTTGTGCTCCAGGCTGGCGCTCTACCACTTGAGCCACAGCTCCACTTCTGGCTTTTTGCCGGCTCATTGGAGATAGAAGTCTCATGGACTTTCTTGCTCGGGCTGGCTTCGGCCTCTGGGGTAGCTGGGAGGACAGATGTGAGCCATGGGTGCTTGGCTAACATTTCCCACCTTAATCGACATCATTCCTCTTGAATCTCTGGATTTGGGTGATCGACCCCATTTTAGAGATATGGAAAATGGAGATTGGGAGAGTTGGTTTCTTCCTTACTTTGTGGTAGGCAGGGCTGGGCCCAGCACCTGGGACCCAGTCCCTTACTGGGGTGACCCCATCCCAGGCTCTGTGACTCCATCCTGGGCCCTCTGATCCTGTCCCTCATTGGGGTGACCCCTGCTCTCCCCAGGGCCCTGTCTCTGCCTTCTGCCAGCTTGCAGTCCTGTCAAGTTTGTTGTTTTTCCCTCAAAGTAACTCACCACCAGCTGGCCTGGAGTATCTCCATCTTTCCTGCATCCCTGCCATCACCATGGCAACCCCACAGGGTGGGCGCACCTCCCTTCCCCTCTCCAACCAGGGCCCCAGCTTTGCCTTTTGCAATCCACCACCCCAGCGGAGGATGAAGGGGTGCTTTTGTCCCTGAGAAAGGGATTCCTGTGTGTCTTTCTCTTATTCCTTTTTGCTTCTAATTCTCTGTGGCTGCGATTCCTTTTTATTTCTGATTCTCTGTGGCCGCGACCCCTTTGCACCCATTTTACAGATGGGGGAACTGAGGTTGGGGTGAGGGGGAGCGGATTTGATCATGGTGGCCAGACTTGCTGATCCTTGGGCTTTCTTTTGCAATGACCCTGCCCCCTCTTCTCTCTCCAGCCCTGCCCCTCCCCTCCCCCCACCACAGGGGAGGAGGAGGGGGAAGGGAGAAGGAGGAGCTAGAGGAAAAGGAGGGGGAGAAAGAGGAAGAAGTGGAAGGAAAGGGAGGGGTGGAAAGGAGGAGGGGGGAGAAGGAGGAGGAGAGGGTAGAGGAGGAAGGAAAGGAAGAGGGAGGAGGAGGAAGGAAAAGGAGGAGGAGGGGCTAGGAGGAAGGAGAAGCAGGAAGCAAGAGAGGAGGAAGTGGAAGAGGAAGGAGTGTACTTGGCCTCCATCTCCGCCCCACCAGCCTCCACCCCTCCAGCTCAGGGCCTCCTCCCAGGACCCCAGCTGGGGCTTGTAATCCCCAAGATTTCCAGGTGGCTCAGCCCTGGGCTTGCAGAGTTGTCCCCAGTCCTGCCTAGAGTGGCCCCCCAACCCCCGGGGTCAGTGTCCACCCCCCTCTCCCCCACTGGGGCTCCCGCCTGTCATCCCAGCTGCTCAGGAGGCTGAGATCTAGAGGATTGCATTTCAAGGCCAGCCCAGGCAGCAAAGTCTGTGAGACTCTCATCTCCAATGAATCTGGTTCTGTGGCTCAGGGACAGCGCCCAGGCCTTGAGTTCAAGGCCCAGGACTGACAAATAAAAAAAGGGAAAAAAATCAAAGAAAGGAATGGAGCGGGAAGCACAGAGGCTGGTGCCACTGCATCTCCCTGCTTTCATCTGCCCAAACTTCAGCTTTTCTGCACAGAGTCAAAATCTACAGAGTTTCCACAGCCGACCACACAAGAATCACTAACTGGGACCATGGAGGGGAGCAGGAGGGGGAGGGGCAGGGAGGGGGAGGGGAGGCTTTGCTGCAGCCCTTGAGGACCAGGCTAGCAGTCCACTGGGAGCCAAGGCCCCACCCCAGAGTGACTGGTATGCATGCTAACCAATGAGAAAGGCAGTTGGTCAGCAGGCCTCATTAACCCTTTCCTTGGGTCTGGGTTTGGACAGGTCTGGGAATGGAAGGGGATGGGCAAGGATCAGGAGAAGGAGGGGACAGGAGAACTGGGATTGGGGTGCTGGCCCCCACCTAAGGCACTGGAAGTATTTTATAAACCAAGCAGGACAGTCGGGCACACGGCAGCTCATGCCCATCATCCCAGCTACCCAGGAAGCTGAGAGCTGTGGATCCTGGTTCAAAGCCAGGCAGGGCAGGAAAGTCCATGAGACTCTTGTCTCCAAGGAACCACCAAAAAGCTGGAAGGAGTGGTGTGGATCAAGTGGTAGAGTGCCAGCCTTGAGTCAAAAACCCAAGTCAGAGCATGTGGTCCTGAGTTCAAGTCTCAATGTCATAGAAGGGAGGGAGGGAAGTTGGAAGGAAGGAAGGAAGGAAGGGAGAGAGAGAGGGAATGAGGGAATGAGGGAGGGAGGGAGGGAGGGAGGGAGGGAAAGAGAAAGAGGAGAGTGGGGATGGTAGCAGGGAGGGTAAGGGAGGGAGAGAGGGAGGGAGGGAGGAAAGGAAGGAGGGAGTTTCCAAGCCTGAATAACTTGTTAATTTGCTTTCCCAAATCCTTTTCCTCCCCCAGAGCCTTGGTTGGGAACACTGCATTGTAAGACACATCTAGCTGGTGGATGGTTAGCCCATGTAATTTCTTCTTTAATTTTTTCCTTATTTTATTTATATTTTTGAACCTTGTAAGTAAGTAATACATCAGAAAGTCCTGATTCCAAAGTTAGCCCCTGCTGCTACACCCTTCCTAGGAATGAGTTGGCCCCTGGCTGTAAAAGAGAACAAAAAATCTATGCAGAGCCAGCCAGAGGCTCTGCCCTTCCCCCAAAAAACACAACTCAAGGGAAGTAGCTAAGACAAAATGGGTGTTCCTCCTCTCCAAAAAGAACACCCCCCTCCCCAGAAGATTCACTGGAAACAGAGAAGAGCCTCACCTGGAGTTTGGGGGTGGGGAGGAAGAGTTGGAGTCTAGAGATGGGCTAAAGTCAGGAGCCAGGGTGGTAAAAAGGAGGTTCAGAGATCAACATCCCAGGAAGCAAAATTCCAGAGCAGAAGCTGAGGTGGGTAGAGGCCAGGGGTGGAGGTTTGGCGAAGCTGGATCTCATCAAAGTACTGCGTCCTTCCTCCTTTGTTTTGTTTTTGGTGTCAGTTCTGCGGTGGCTTGAACTCAGGGCCTGGGTGCTGTCCCTGAGCTTTTTCACTCAAGGCTGGCGCTCTTCCACTTGATCCATAGCTTCACATCCAGTGTGGTGGTGGCTCACTGGAGATAAGGTCTCATGGCCTTTGCTTCCCCAGGCTGGCTTTGAACCATGATCCTCAGATCTCAGCCTCCTGAGTAGTGGGGATGACAAGTGTGAACACCAAGGCCCAGTCTTCCTAAGATGTTTAACAAAGCTCTGGATGGGGTGTCCTCATTCTATCCATCAGGATACAGAGTGGACTGATGTGGGGCTGGTCTTGTTCTTCTCAAAGCAATATTCCACCTCTCGAGAAGTCTCCAGGAACAGGAGGAAGTGTCACATTTATTCGAGGCAGCTCTGAGTCCGGCTAACACTTGGAAAAGACAGAAAGTCTGGGTGGGAGGAGCAGCTTCAACCCTTACCTCCCCCCTCCCAAAGAGTCTGTGGCTGGGGCGGCACCTAGGTATCCCCTGGTCACAGCCTCTTGCTCACCTTCTAGAAACTCCGCTGGACAGCCAGTCATTGTATTCATGGGCACTTGTCTTTCTGATGGAACGCTGGATGGGAATGACTCCAGGGGAAGAAGGACTTATCCTGACTCCTTGCAGAGATTTCTATCAACTGCAGTGGGTAGAATGTCGAAAGGAAGAGTATCTCTTATCATGGTGGCCAGGAAGCAGAGAGAGAGAAACGTGGGGAGGAGAGGAGAGAGACAGAGGAAGAGAGAAAGAGCAAAGGAAAGAGACAGAGGGGGAGAGAGGGAGGACCCCCCTCCCCTGCCCCCGGCTGTTTCTCCCTTTCCTTTGATTCTACCCAAAGGCCCAGCGCTTGCAATTTTTCTGACTGGCTTCAGCGCCATCTCCCAATCTGCTTTTAACCTACTCTGGCCGCTAGGTTTCGGCTTTTGCAATGAGACTTTAGTGGTTGTTGTTCTTTGCTTTCCTGTTACTTTAGTTTTTTTGTTTTTGGATTTTATTTTTAGTTATGATAAAGGTGACATGCAGAGGGGTGACAGTGACATCTTTCTGGACAGGGTCCCCCTTCCCTCGCTCTCTCCCTCCCATCTCCACCCACATTTCCCACAGAGTGTCCAGTGAGACTCGAGTGTTTTTTTTTTTGTTGTTGTTGTTGTTTCTTTGGTCAGTCATGGGGATTGAACTCAGGGCCTGGGCGCTGTCCCTGAGCTCTTCAGCTCAAGGCTGGCACTCTACCACTTGAACCACAGCACCACTTCCGGTTCTCTGGTGGTTCATTGGAGATGAGACTCTCATGGACTTTCCTGCCCAGGCTGGCTTTGAACTGCAATCCTCACATCTAAGCCTCCTAAGTATCTGGGATGACAGGTGTGAGCCATGGGCACCTGGCTAATTTCTAGGCCCAGTACTATATTCTTCGATGTAAAACCTACTGCTTGGTACTCAATCTTGTGCACACATACACACTTGTGTTCTGGGGCTTGAGCTCAGGGCTTTGAGCTTTCACTCAGTTTCTTTTGGCTCAAGGACACAGCTCCACCATTCAAGCCATACCACAACTTCTGGCTTTTTGTTGGTTTACTAGAGATAAGAGTTGCATGGATTTCTCTGTCCCAGGCTGGCTTTGAACCGTAATTCTCAGATCTTTTCCTTGGTAGCTGGGCTGCTGGGCTGCGTGCCTGCCAGTGCTTTGGTGGGGATACGAGGGGAGACACAATAGAACTTCCCTTTATTCTGTCATGGTTTCCTGCCCTGATTTAGTTCCTCCTGTGGATGAACAAAAGAATTCATGAAGGGGGTGGGGAGAAGGAGAGAGAAAGAAACATGGGACATAAGAATGCTAGGGAAGAGCTTTTGGGTTATTTTTTGTTGTTGTTTTATTTCCAACTCTCATTAATTCTTAGTTGGGAAGAGTTACAAATTAACCCCAGTCATACGATTTACGACCTTCAGGACCACTTCAGGGCCTTTTGCCACGTATCTGTACTTCCAGGTCGGAACCAGCCAAGGCAGAGGTAGTGAGAGTCTGTCTCAAAAAAAAAAAGAATGAATACCAGGCTGGGTGTCAGACAGTGGCTCCCGCCTGTCATCCCAGCTACTCAGGAGACTAAGATCTGAGGATCGCAGTTCAAAACCAGCCTGGGCAGGAAAGTCCTGGAGATGCTTATCTCCACTTGACCAAATGGAAGTTGGCAATGGAATTGTGGTGCTCAGGAACAGAACCCAGGCCCAGAGTTCAACATCCTCCCCTGCCACTGACAAAACAAGAACAACAACAAAAGAAGAAGATAAGGCACCATGCTACCTCTCTCTCTCTGAGACTGTTTCAGGGCTATGCAATGATCAGATGCTTGTGGAAATCTTGAAAGAACTGTCTGCATTACAATGGTCTCACAAAACACTCTGGGGATAGCAATGCAGTCTCTTGTAGAGACCAGAAAAACACATCATTCACAGAGAATAAATGTGCCTGCCTGGTGCTGAAGTGGTCAAGATGGAAAGGGTAAGCAGTCCTTCAATCAGCATTAGTCATTACAGAGTAATAACCAGCACCTCTGTCACACATAGTGCCATTTCACAACAACCTTCTCCACAAGGAAGCAAAGACATTTTACCCTCTTCCTCCCTCATTTAAACATGACATTCCTGGATCTGAACCCAAACTAACATGCTGGGATTCTACAGACAAATACACAGACACACAGACACACACTCAAAAAATTCTCATTAGTACAACCGACAATGTTCTTATACCTAAAATATACCTGGAGCTCAAAAATTAAATCCCCCAACAACAAATCCTCAAACAAACAGCTGCCCAATAAATAAGTGGGGTAAAGACTTACAGAGAAACTTCTCTGAAGAGGAAAGAAAGATGGGCAATAGACACATGAAGAAATGCTCAATCTCTCTAGCCATAAAATAAATGCAAATCAAAACAACATTGAGATTCTACCTCAACCCAGTTAGAATGGCTATAACCAAGAACTCTAATAACAACAGATGCTGGAGGGGATGTGGACAGAAGGGAACCTTACTGCACGTTGGTGGGAATGTAAACTTGGTCAACTACTTTGGAAAATAGTATGGACGTTCCTCAAAAGACTCCATATAGAGCTCCCCTATGACCCAGCAATCCACTTTTGGGCATTTACCCAAATGATCCCAAACAAGACCATACTAAAGCTACCACACAACTATGTTTATTGCAGCATTATTTACCATAGAAAAGATATGGAACAACAACAACAACAAAAAATATGGAACCAAGCAAGATGTCCCTCAGTAGATGGATCAAGAAAATGTAGCATATATACACAATGCAATTCTATGCCTCCATCAGAAAGAATGACACTGCCCCATTTGTTAGGAAATAGAAAGATTTGGAAACAATTAAATTAAGTGAAGTAAGCCAAGCCCAAGGAAACATAGGTCCCATGATTTCCATTATATGCAATAACTAGTATATGTCTGAGACAAGCAGAAAAGGTCAGATAAGTTGATATTAGGCTAAACAAACCCCAAGATAAGGATTCAAATGTTTGTTCTTTCTTGCAATTGTTTCTAACATATTTATAAGATGATTTCTTAGTTTCTTTGTATTCCCTCTCCCATGGTATAACCTCTGTTTTCACTGTATTTGATGTTGGTATAATTTGTGGAGGGGATGGGAAAAAAACAAATCGTTCAAATAGGGATACAAGTGGACCCATTGCAACAATGAGATGCACAAGTGGTTAGGTAAAAAAACGAACTTTACAACTTTGCCCGGGGGCAGAAGGGAGGGGGGTGAGACATGGAAGGGATGGGAAGGGGAAACAAAGGAGGAGGCAACAATGCTATGAAGAAATGATAAGAAATGTTCTCATTACCTTGCCCATGTAATTGTAAACCCTCCGTACAGTATTTTCACAATAAAAAAATAACAAGAATAATAGGAAATTCACATGAGGAACTGAAGTTCTTGACCACTTCTGAATTGATGAAGCCAACAAAAGTGACAACTGAGAAGCAGAGCTATCTGCCTCCAGCCACAACCTGAGCAATCCAAACTGCAAAAGTCCTGGGGTCACCACCAAACATAGCATGTGTGCAGTCTGCGTGCCTACACTCTTAGACAACAACACAGCAAGAGGTGACAGATTTAAAAAGTCAAATTATTTTATTTTATTTCTTTTTTTTTATCAGTCATGGGGGCTGAATACTGAGTCTGGGTGCTGTCCCTCAGTTCTTCAGCTCAAGTCTAGTGCACTACCACTTGAGTTACAGTGCCACTTTCAGCTTTTTTCTGCTTGTGTGGTGCTGAACAATTGAACCCAGAGGCTCATGCATGCAAGGCAAGCACCCTACCACTGAGCTAACTTCCAAGCCCAAGTCAAGTTATTTTTAAGGCGATATGTCAGTTCTTTTCTCTCAAAACCTTTTAGTAAATAAACATTCTGGGACTTTGATCAGTTAGGATTCTTTCCTAGTAAGATGCTTGTATATGTGTATATGCATATATTTACATATGTATATATGTTTACATATATGCATATATTTACACAAGAACAATTGTCTATAGTTAAGTACATCCATGTACATATAGAAAAACCTAACTGCTTATATACAAGGATGTAAACTTACATATATGTGAGTTTATATATGTGTATATAAATATACACACATATGTAGAGAATAATATACATACCAAGTGAATATTTTTCTTTCAATTTTGATCATTGATAATTGATTACTGTGGTATATATTAACACCTATTAATTACTATTATTACTCTTTTTTTGGGGGGGCAGTCAGGGGGCCTGAACTTTGGGCTGAGCGCTGTCCCTCAGCTCTTCAGCTTAAGGCTAGCACTCTACCACTTAAGTCACAATGCTACTTGCAGCTTTTTGTGCTTATGCGGTGCTGAGGAATCCAACCCAGGGCCTCATGCATGCAATGCAAGCACTCTATCACTGAGCCACCTTCCCAGCCCCTTATTACTCATTTTGCTCAACTTTCTTTTTCTTTTTCCTCTTTATTGTCAGTCCTGTGGCTTGAACTCAGGTCCTGGCCACTGTCTCTAGACTCTGTTCCCAAGGCTAGGGCTCTACCATTTGAGCCACAGCGCCACTTTCATCGTTTTCTGAATAGTTTATTGTACACTAGAGTCTTGTAGACTTTTTTGCCTGGACTGTCTTAACATTGATCCTCAGATCTCAGACTCCTGAGTAGCTAGGATTATAGGCATAAGACACTGGCACTTGTCTCTTTTGTTTTTGAATTTTGTGCCAGTATTGGGGCTTGAACTCAGAGCCTCATTCTCTCCCTTGGCCTTTTTGCTCAAAGCTGACACTCTTACCATTTTACCACCTGGACCATGTTTGCTGAAGACATTTTGATTGTAAACTGGAGATAAGATTCTCACAAACTTTCCTACACAGACTGGCTTTGAACTGCAATTCTCAGATCAATTGTAGCCTCCTGAGTAGTTGGATTACAGATGTGAGCCACCAACATGCAGTTTTAGCATAGGTATAAATATTTTCTAGCCAGGGGTGCTAGAAAATGCCTGCATTCCTAGCTACTTAAGAGGCTGAGATCTGCGGATTGTGATTTAAAGCCAGCCTGGGTAGGGAAGTCTGTGAGACTCTTACCTCCAATTAACAACCAGACAACCAGAAGTGGCACTGTGGCTCAAAGTGGTAGAATGCTAGCCTTGAGTCAAAGAGCGCAGGGAGAGCGCCCAGGATGAGTTCAAGCCTTATGACCAATAACACCACCACAAAAATGTCTAGCTGAAGATTTTGCTCCATGGTAGACATTGATAAATGATAAATCAAATAAATGATAAATCATATAATACAGCATGCAAGTGGGTATATATAGATGACAGTTTTTATATAGCTCTGTTGGCCAAGCATAAAATACTAAGTCTTTCCCAGAGGACAACCCATAGTTTATGGGCTTACAGCTCATTCTACTTGACAGGTCTTTGTAAGAAAAATAATGGGTTGGGCACTGGTGGTTTACACCTATAATTTTACCTACTGTAGAGACTGAGATCTGAGGATCTGGGTTTCAAGGCAGCCTTGACAGGCAAGTTCATGAGACTCTTCTTGACAATTAATCACCAGAAAACCACAAGTAGCCCCAAGTTTCAAAGTGGGACAGGGCTAGCCTTAAACAAGAAAAAAAAAAAAAAAGAAAAAAGCTCAGAGATAGCACCCACATCCTGTGTCCTGATCCCAGGACTGGCAACAGCAACAGCATTAAAATGAGACACTCAAATAAAACTATATTCACACAGATGCAGAAGGCAGAGGCAGGAGGTTTAGGGAGTGAGGCCAACTTGGCCTGTATAGTGAGTTCCAGTCTAACCTGGGCTACATAGCAAGACTTAGTTAAAAAAAATCTCTCCTTCTCCCCCAAGAACAGTAATTTTACTCACAGAAGAATCTCAGGGAGCTGTTCCTCCATAACCCTACTTCATTTTCTCAATTATTGTCACCTACTACTTCTTTCTCTTTTAAAACTCTCCATAATTAGTTGCTGTCATTTATCATAGTTGGTTCATTCTTGAGGATTATTTACACATCCTAACATATACTTTTCCCCTATTATTGATTCTTTTAATTCCTTCCCTTCTTTCCTGGGTTTACCCCTTCTTTTTCTTTTCTAGTTCCTCCTTTTCTTTCCCTTCATTGCATTTTTCCTCCCTTTGTCTTGCCCTCCCTTCCTTTTTGAGATAGAATTGGGTGATGTAGCCTAAGCTGTACTGGAATTTATGATCTTCCTGCCTCAGCATTCTTTATTGACTGCCAAATTCTCAATGTGGTAGAATAATGGGCCCTTACCTTTCTCTTGTGCTCTTCTTTTTCCTGTCCCACTCAGTGACCCTTAGCCTTCGGGCGGTTCCAGACTATGCCAGGCACACCCAACCCTCTCTGAAACCATGTATCTTGAGCACAGACTCATTCAGACACTGGTTATGACAGAGCATAGATGAGGTGTAGATTGTCCCTTCATTTCAAGACCCATGAGCCATTAGCTGAACAGGTCCCCTTTAGGAACACACTCCAAAGTATGTCCCAGGTCAAAACTGCACCAACTGTAATAATCATCTGCACTTTCATTTTTCAGATGTGGCCAGATCTAGTTCGTGGTTCTAGTGAGCAGAATACGGTAAAAATGAGAGCTATCAGTTCTGAGATTGCCATATAAGTGGCTCCTACTCTCACAGTGAGATCTCTTTGTCTCTCTTTCACCCTTTGCTCTGGGTGAAACAATTGCATGTGTGAGCAGTATATGGAGAAGGCCCTAGGACAGGGAGCTGCAACTTCCAGTTGATGACTGGAGTACATGAGCAGGAAGCAGTCATGCCTGCAGATGACCCTAGCCCCAGTGGAAACTTTCACACTTGTCTCCTAAGCCCCTCACTCAGAACCCCCATGCTAAGCTTCTCTTGGATTCCTGACTCTCAGAAACTGAGTGAGAATAAATGCTTAGTGTTTGCAAGCATTTGTTACACAGGAATAGAGAACTGATGGTGTAGGTAGTAGTGTTACTGGAGTACAGAGTTGTTATGAGGAGTAGCAGGTGTAATTCTTACTTCAAGTACAATGTATAGTAGGTCTCTAAAATGTTCTTACATTAAAGAGCATCTCTTCTCCACAAATGCCACTAAGGAATGGTTCTAGTGGTTTTCTGGAGTAAATTGTAGGAATGCAAGATCCAAGGATGGATGTGTCAGTGTCTTGTTGCTATTGTCACAAATGACTACCAATTTAGTGGCATAAAACAACCAGACAACAACATTTCCAAGTTCTGGAAATGACAAATTCAAAATGGATCCCACAGGGTTCTTATGGGCTCTCAGAGGAAATCAAGGTGTGCGAAGAGCAGTCTCCTTTTGGGAGGATATAAAGCAGAGCCTCTTCCAATGTCTACATAGTCTGCCCATATTCCTTGGCTCCTAGCAGCACCTCTCCAAACTCTGTTTCTGCTGTCACATCTCATTACCTGAGACATTCCTCTCTTAAATAAAAAAGACCCTGAGTAGCATATCATGAGGCCCACCGTAGATAATGTGATAAAGTTTCCTTTTAATATATTCACGTCCACCAAATCTCTTTTTTCCATGTTACTGAATCCCTGTAGAGTTCCAGGGATTATGAAATATTTTAAGGGACCAACACTGATCCTCATTATTCCTCCCACCAGGGAATACATTGCCACCTTGCCTTCAAATACTCTTCAGTGATCTCCAGGCTCCAAGATTCTATAAAAATCAGGCTCTGAAGCTGGGGGCTAGTTGCTCAAGCCTGTAATCCTTTTTTTTTTTTTTTTTTTTTTTTTAGAATTATAACAAGCCTGTAATCCTGGCTACTCAGTATCCTGAGATCTGAGGATTGCAGCTTGAAGCCAGCCCTGGATGGAAGAAAAATTTGTAAATTAACCAGCAAAAAAGCCATTTAACAGCTGTGGCTCAAGTGATAGATTCGTTAGCCTTGATGATAAAGAAGAAGCTCAGGGACAGTGTTCAGGCCCTGAGTTTAATCCCCAGGACAAGCAGGGAATATAAAAATAATGATAATAATAATAAACAGGTTGTATGAGAGAAATTCTTCACACTTTAATAAGTGAAGACTTCAATTCTCACACATTCCACAACAGTTTAGGAAAACAAACAGTATTTCCTCCCTCTCCTGCTAACACCTTTATCCACATGAAAATGCCTGCTTTCTGTTTCAACTGGCTACAAAGTTGCTCACACAAAGAAAGGAGATATATTCAAAAAACTCAAGCTTGCATGTTGAAACTGACCTTTCACCGTTGCTCAATTAGGTTTCCTACCAGTAGATTGCTAGGGTTGTTAATTTGACAGGCTTGTTCTTAGGAAGAGGTTTGTGTGTATATGTGTGTGTGTTATGAATGTGTGTATGTTACCAATAAGGGGCCAGAGGTTCACACAGGGTATGGACCTGAGGCTCATAAGCATGTAGAGTATAGAAATGGCACCTTTGAGATCAGAGAGTGAGACAGAGCTCACAGGAAGTAGGGTAAGTACATCTGGGTCTCTCTACTCCCTTCCCCCCAGCTGAGTGTATTTGAGGCCATCTATGGTCCCATCACTATGTCAATATCCCCCTTTCTCCATAGTTTTCAACAGCATGACATATGGCCAGCATCAAACAACAAAAAAAAAGCTCAAGTGGTTGAGCTGTGGCTCAACGTGTGAAGCCTGCTTGTCTGTTGAAAAACAACAACCCTCAAGGAGAGACACCAGGCCTTTAAGAATAAGACATAAAACCTGCACTGAAAAAGTAAAACAACCAGCCTGTGTGGCCAGTGGACTTCTTTCTACTTCTGAATCACCATAAGTTTGCACTCAAGACCAGGTCTTGCCTGCCACAATCCGACATGCTGAGATTGTAAAGGGGTTTAAGACCTTATGTAAGACATTCCTTGTCTTAAAGAGGGAGCTCATTACTCATGCTCAGATGGAGTGACTTCTGCTCTGCCACTTTGTCACTTGCAGGGCTTGAAGTGAGGGCCTGACCATCCTATTCATTTTTAAGTTTTTTTTTTAAATTCAAGAATAGCAGAATCTACAATTTAAGCCAAAGCAGAAATTTTGACTTTTTAAAAATGTTAAAATTTTAGGAGCTAGTGCTAGGGTTTGGAATCATGGCCTGCAATTTGTACTAATTTTTTACCCCTCAAGGTTACTGGATTTACAGCTTTAGCCACAGGTGAAATTCTGCCTTTTTTATTTTTATGGTGCTGGCCCCAGGGCTTGAACTCACTTCCTGCCCACTATTTTTGTTTGTGATAAGACTCTGCTTTGTTCTTGCTATAACATGTTGCTCCCTTCTCAGCACAATTCTTTTTATGTATCCAAAGATGGAATATGAAGGATTGATTCCCCCCCTATTTTCCCAGGTGCATACAGATACCAGCAACCCACCAAAGATAAGTGCCGACTGCCTGACTCCAGCAGGACAATCACTCTAAGCCCAGCTGTGAGCATTCCACCACTGTGGGCCTACCCACCCCGCCTTTGACCTAGTGGCTATTTCATTAGCTGCCTCCTTGCTCAGACTTCATAAAACCTAGCTCCTGTCCCAGCTCTGACACACAGTCTCCAAGCCTGTGGGAAGGCTGTTCCTCGCTGCTCTATCTCAATTAATAGTCATTGCCCGTGGAAGATTGAGTCTGGTCTATTTCCATCCTTTCTCCTTCACTTCTTAACAGTTTAGTTGTTTTTCTTCCTCAAGGTTTGCAGCTCCTACAATTTGACATTTCCCCCCATGACTTTTTCTGTTTGTCTATTTTCTGGTCCTTAAGAAGAGATAAGAGTCCTATGGGAAGCCAAAGGCACTACACAGAAGCTTGAAGCCTGAGGATTGCTGTTCGAGGCCAGCTCGGGCAGGCAAGTCCATAAGACTCATCTCCAATTAACTACTAGGAGTAGTAGACTCCTAGCCAGGAGCAAAACACTCCAGTTCAAGTGCATGACTGGCACACATTCAAACAAGTCTCATGGACTTTCATGCTGGTGCTAGTTTCAAAACCTTTAATTGGCTCTTTTTCTTGCCTGCATTTTCATTTATTCTGGGTCTTTTGTTTGTTTCATTTTTTCAGTGCAGGATTCATATCTCATTCTTAAAGTCCTAGTGTCTCTCCTTGAGGGTTCTTGTTTTTAAACAGGCAAGCGGGCTTCACACGTTGAGCCACAGCTCAACCACTTGAGCTTTTTTTGTTGTTTGGTGCTGGTCATAGGGCTTGAATTCAGGGCCCAGTTAATATCCCTGAGATATTTTGCTCAAGGCTAGGCTCCACAAATCAGCTTTTGGCTTTTTTTCATTTCTTGGTGTTTAATAGGAGATATATCTTATATGAGGCCAGACACTACACAGGGGCCTGAAATCTGAGGATTGTGGTTAGAAGGGGTGGGAGGGGGAGACACTAAGTCTCTGTATGGGGCAATGTGTGGGACAGCTCAGGATGAACAGAAGAAGGGAGCTGCTGAGAGGTGGGCAAGACATGAATCGTGGGTATAAAGTACGGGGTCTGCCTAAAGCCATGCTCTAGTTGAAGCGACTTCTTTAGTCACTGAGAAGATGCACCCCTACCTGGGTTGCCATCTCGTCTTCTCACCAATCACAAATGCACAGGCAAACTTTGCCAATGTGCCTTCCAGACATTTTGATTCCTGGAAATGGCTCTGCTGATGGAAAGAGAAGCTTAAAGTTTGGTTTCACATTTCTGTTCCTCAAATTCAGCACTCTGCAAGTTGTGACTACTGCCAAATTCTTGTGAGGTTAAAACAGAAACCAGAGATAATCCCATACATATCATAGTGAAGGCCAGATCCTTTAACCTATGCAGTGGCCAAGTGAGGAGTTTCCAAGTGAGGAGAATTAGTGCAGAAGTGGATTCTTGTACCAAGGGTAGTCCTAGTAACCTAGTATTTTCTCTTTTACCAACAGGTATACTTACAGGCCTATGGTGGCACCAGAAATATTATTTTCTCTCAGGAATGTGTGTGTGTGTGTGTGTGTGTGTGTGTGTGTGTGTGTGTGTCACACATTGAATTTTAAAGTGTTGTACAGAGGGATTATCATTTCATAAGGCAGGAAATGAGAACATTTCTTTTAAGAAAATGTGAGAAATTATTTCGATCACAGGCCTAAAAAAGAACTTTAGTTCTATAGGTCTGAAGTTCAGGGAAGCTGGATGAACTATTTGGGGTACCATGAACTTACAAGACTGAGAGACAAAGTGGGTAAAGGGACAAAGTGGGTGAATTCTCTGTAAACCAGAGAATTTCAATACTTGTGACAAATTTCAGAGGATAGCGAGAGACAACCTAATTCTTCTGTTTATAAAAGGACAGTACAAAAGACAAGGAATCAAGGAATAAGCATTGTCAAAAGACAGGGCATAAGCCATCCTCCCTAAAAGCCTTTTGCTGAAAAGTAAAAGGATATTATCTGATCACAAAACTCACATCATGGGGAAAGACAGCATAGAAGGATGGAAAGGTGACTTTGATCATGATGCATTACATTCATAATCTACCTTGTGGAATTGAAACTCCTTTACACAACTACATAAAAATAAATAAACCCATAAACACACATTCTCGTGAGCCTGATACTGGTTGCTCACACCTATAATCTAGGTACTCAGGAGACTGAGATCTGAAGATTGAGGTTCAAAGCCTGCCTACGTCGACAAATCAAAGGGATGTATTAATTCTTATCAATCAGTAGAAAGCTAGAAATAGAGGTGTGGCTGCAGTGATAGAGCACCAGTATTGAGTGGGTATAGGGTAAGAAAGAGCACCAAGCTCTGAGTTCAAGCCCTAGTACTAACAATAACAACAACAACAAAACACACAAGGTGCTCTGACTTCAAGCCCCAATACTAACAACAAGGAAAAAACCCAAAAGCCCACTTATCTTCAAGAGTGGATTTTGCATCTCCCCACCAAAAGGTGTGCTTGGCCTTTGTCCCTTTGTGAAGAGTTGTTGTACGTCAGCCTAAGTGCCCATCAACAGATGAATGGATAAAAAAAGGTGCATGCTAATACAATGGAGTATTACTTCAGCCATAAATATGTATGAAATTATATGACATATGCAGGAAAATGAATTAAACTGGCTATCATCATGTTAAAGTAAGGCAGACAGAAAATATCACATATTTTTCTCCTATGTAGAATCTAGATTGATAAGTTCAATGAAAAGATAGGAACCTAATTGAGAGACCATTTTGTGGAGGAAGAATCAGATAAGTATGAAGTGGAGACAAGGGAAGGTGATGAGGGGACAATAGGATCAAAATGTTCTGTGTGTGTGTGTGTGTGTGTGTGTGTGTGTGTGTGTGTGTGTGTGTGTGTGTAGAAGTGTCATAATAAACCACATAATTTTGTACAACAACAGAAAAATATTGCATGAAGGAATATATGAGTATAGACATTCTATCTCCAGAAAAGAGATAATAAATGTAGCCAGGATACTGGTAGGAATGTATTTGTTCATGACAATGGAAATCAGCAGGGAAATGCCTCATGAAATGAAATTTTCCATACAATACAGCCATACGATGGCTACATACTAATAAGAACTTACCACAGAGCTATTTTTGTACTCACAACTATATTAGCATTGTACACAACAATCAAATCATGAATATAGCCTCAATGACCATCATCACAAGGATAAATAAACATAAAGATATTAAATACAGGGGCTGGGATAGTGGCTCAGTGGTAGAGCGCTTGCCTTGCATGCATGAGGCCCTAGATTCGATTCCTCAGTACCCGATAAGCAAAAAGAAAAAAGCCGGAAGTAGAGCTGTGGCTCAAGTGGTAGAGTGCTAGCTTTGAGCTGAAAAGCTGAGGGACAGCGCCCAGGCCCAGAGTCAGGCCCCACGACCAGATCCCCCCTTAAAGAAATATACTAAATACATTAGTATAACATACTTATAGACATTATATCAAATATTATATAGGCAACAGAGTATTACTTAGCCATAAACAGAGTAGAATTCTCTTCCTTTGCTAGAAAATAGATCGAATGAAAGGTTATCTTGTTAAATGAAATAATCTAGTCTCACAAAAGCAAATACTCTCTCACTATATAAATTAGAAAAAAAGAAAACAAAGGACAGTTTAAAAAGATCATGAAAGTAAAAAGAAGCATGGGAGCGTGGAACAGGGAGAGGGAAAGTGATAGGGTGAAGAGGAAGGGGTATAAATCAGAATAATGGATTAGATCAGCACTACTTACTAGACCCTATGGTGAAAATGAACAATACAACTTTTGAGTGGCAATGACAGAGCGAGGGAAGGGATAACAATCTTTAAAAACAAATACACTCTTTTTTTTGTCAGTTGTGGGGCTTGAACTCAGGGCTTGGCCACTGTCCCTGATCCTCTATGGCTCAAGGCTACTGTTCTACTACTTGAGCCATGATTCCTTTAAATTTTTGAGTGGATATTGGAGATAAGAGTCTTATAAGGACTTTTGTGCCTGGGCTGGCTTGGAATTATGATCCTAAGGCTGAGTAACTAGGATGCACCAGCACCCAGAGAGAAATGCACTCTTTTATATAACCCCTCTGTACATCATGTTCATGGTGACTCACCAGGTGCAGGTGACTCACACCTATAATCCTACCTACTCAGGAGGCTGAGATCTGAGGATCAAGGTTTAAAGCCAGCCCTGGCAGGAAAGTCCATGAGATACTTATCTCTAATTAACCACCAGAAATCCAGAGCGGTGCTATGGCTCAAGTTGTAGACCCATTTACCTTGAGCTGAAGAGCTCAGGGACAGTGCTCAGACCCAGACATCAAGCCCCATGACCAAAAATAAATACTAATCAAATAAATAATCAAATAAATAAAGCACAAAAAGGAGAATAATAGAGTGACAAAGAGGAGAGACAGAGAAAATGACAGGGTTAGAGACTGACTCAAGACCAGATGGAGAGGGAGAGGAAATGGAAGCAGGAGGTGAGGGGAAGAAGGGAAGGGGAAGTGCAGTAGGAGATGGTATGTGGTGGAAGAAGAGGATGGAAGAGAGATGGTAAAGCAAGAAACAATGGGAAAAGGGAAGAGATGAAAGAGAAGGAGAAGGAACAGAAAGACGAGAAAAAAAGCACTGATAGCCAGCCCAGTACCAGCACATACTCAGAAAAACACACAAAAAGGAAAAAGGAAAAGAAAGAACACTGAGACATTATGAAAATCAACAATATTTCCATCCCCACCCAGCCTCTTCACTGAACACTGCTCCTTAAGGACTTCGGGATTCCTTAGCTTCCTCCGCAAATCTCTCCTTCTGTATCACTGCCATCTCTGTCTATCAGCAAGCTGCCCATCCTTTGCCCAATGTGGCCTACATTGCTTCCCTCACCAGAAACCCATCTCATTCTTTGATCTGAGCTCTTCTCCTCAAATACCCCTGAGCTGGGCCATTGATTTGACGAGAGCTGTAGCCCATCTCCTCGTGAATTCCTCCTCAGTTGGCTTTGCTAGCTCAGCCTCCTGACCCCAGTGCACACATAGCAAAGACCAGGTGTGCCCAACTCCTCCCCATCACACCCTTGTCTCCCAAGGGTAGCATCAGCCCTCAGCAGTACCTCTGTGTGGAAAGTCTGATGCCTGTGGATGAATCAGCAAAATAATCCTGGGGCAAAGGGTCATATTCAGTCTTACCAAATTTCTCTATGTCCTAGGAAGGGTCCATCCACAGGTACCATTGTAACTCCATGGTTTCTCAGGTGTCTTGCTTCCTTCCAAGGCTTCTCTCCTCTAGTTGAATGGAAGAAAAAATGTTTTATTTTGTATACTTTGTAATGTCAGACATCACCTTTGCAAGTTTAGAGTGTTCTAATATTTGAAACTCAGTTTTCTCCCCACTGTGGTTCCATGAGGACAAAAATCATGCCCTACTAGTCTTCCATGAGACCTATAGGCTTCCCCTGGGAACTGCCAGGGGAAAGGAAGCACCATGCCCAAAGCCTGGTGCTCTGGGAAGGGGGTGTCAGCTGAGGGCCTCTCTGGGGACTCACAGGATCTCTACTAAGATCAGACACCTCTCAGGGCTGACCCCCTAGCACTGTGAAAATGTAATTCTCTACCTGTCCATTCTCCACTTGCAGCCCAAACCAACACCCTTTCCTTCCCCAAACATTTGTAAGTTGTCCCTCACACAAGTACACAAATTCCTTTGTAAAAACAAAGAAACCAACTGAAGGCTGAAGGCTCATGTGTGTAACCCTAATTATTTCACATGCTGACACTGAGAAGATTTCAGATAAAGCCAGCTTGGGCAGACTCCATGTCCAACGCAGTAGAAATATCAGACCTAGAGGTGTGACTCCACTGGGAGAATACTAGAGAGAAACATGCCCATGGCCAAGAGAGAGAAACTGAGGGAGGGAGAGAGAGGGATGGAGAAAGAGAACTCAAATGAACAGAGAGAATAACAGAGAAAAATACATACATACACACATACATAAAGACAGAGAAACAGATTCAGGAGAAAGGAGCTCGTTAGAAGGAATGGAAAATGGAGAAAAAATGATTAGAAGGAGGAGAGTAGGGGAAGTCAAGGAATGTGGGCATAAGAGAGATGACAGACAGTAGAAGGAGGCTGCAAGGAAAGGACACAGAGGGAAAGGAGACAGAAAGAGAAAAGAACAAACTTCAAGCCTTACTTCCAGCACACTCCCAAATGCATACACATGATAAACTAAAAGAAAGACAATAAAAAGTATGGAAAAATAATGGACATAACAGTACTTCCCTCCCCACCCACCCTTCACTGAAAACTGATTGGTGAGGAGTTCTGGATTCCTTACATTCCTGCTCTCAGCTCTCCTGCAGCATCAGTATCAACCCTGTCTTGCACCAGGTACCCATTATTTGGCCTATTTTGGCCCTTATTTTTTCTCTCACCAGAAACCCATCTCATTCTTTTCGAAGAGTTCTGTTCCACAAATACCCCTGAGCATTTCCACTGATCCACCAGGAACCCCAACCCTCCTTCTTGATGTTAATCTCATCAGTCTGCTCTGCAGTCTCAGCCTCCTGACCCAGTGTACACATATAAAACACCAAGTGTGTCCAACCCCTCCCCATCACACACTTGTCACCCAAAGGCAGCATCACTCCTCAGCACTGCCTCTGTGTGCAAATCTAATGCCCTGGCTGACCTAATACAAATATCCTAGTAGTGAAGGCTCATATTCAATCTTACTGAATTTCTGTTCTTGTGGGAAGCCAGCCATCCTACGCAGGGTCCATCCACAGGTGTGATCTATCCACAACCCCAGTCCATCCAGCCCCATCCATCCACATGCACAGTAGATCACCATGCTTCCTCAGTTGAACTGTTCCTTGACCACCTCTACCTGAAAGGAAGGGAATGTATTTTAATTCAAACACTCGGTCATTCCAAAATTGAACTCTTGATTTCAGAATGTTCAAATATTAAAACTTGGCTAAGTTAGATCTTTGGTTCTGTAAGGGGAAGAACTGGGCTCTGAATTCCTCTATGTGGCTTAGTCTTTAACTGGGAACTGCCAGGGGAAAGGAAGAACCATGCCCAAAGCCTGCTGTTTTGGGAAATGGGGAGTCATCTGTGGGCCTCTCTGGGGACTCATAGAATCTCTACTAAGACTCTAACACCTTTCAATGCACTTGTACAGTGCACAAGTTAACCTTCCTTGTCCATTTACACCAACCCACCATCCTCTTCCTCCCAAAACGATTTGTAAGGTAACCCTCACACAGTGGTTCCTCAGAAAAGTACACAAATCCCTTTCATATGAGAGAACGAAACCTTTGCCGTACCAGACTAACAAAGCCCAATGCATTCTCTGATGCTGTAGGCTCTTGCCTGTGATCTTACCTATCCCACAAATTGCCACCTAGAAGACTGCATTTACAGCAAGTCTGGGAAAATTAAGTAGAGAAATGCAAACCTGGAAGTGTGACTCAAGCAGTGAATCAGACATGACCATGAAAACTGAAAGAGAAAGAAAAAAAGGGAGAAAGACAGAGAGGGAGAAGGGGAGAGATAAGGAACACCAGAGAGCAGGAAGAGAAGGTGAGGGAATGAGAAGAGGGCATGAGAAGAGGGAATGAGAATGAGGGCATGAGAAGAATAAGAAGAGGGACAGGGGAAATAGAGTAGGAGTAGTTATGGGGGGCATAAAAACAAGGTTAAGAGAGAGGGCAGAAGGGGGAAGGTGAGAAAAGTGGAGAGAGTACAGAGAAGGAAAGGAAACAGAGCATAAGAAAAAAGCATGGATGTACCAGCACACACTCACAAACACATATACACAACAAACAAAACTGAAAAAATAAAAGAAAATGGATTGAGAAATCATGGAAATCAATGGTAATTCTCTCCCACCCCACTTCTTCACTGAAGAATGGTCCATGTGGAATTCAGGATTCCTCAGCTCCTGTCATTTCTCCTTTACATTTAGTGTCCACCCTGTCATTTCTCATGTACCCATCTTTTCCCTCTTGTGGCACTCATTGAATTTTTCACCAGAATCCCATTTTGTTCTTTCATGGGAGATCTGCTCTCCCCAAAGAGCCCTGAGCAGTACCACTGATCCACCAGGAGCCCCAGCCCTCCTCTTGCTGCTAAACTCATTAGTCTCCTCTGCAGGTTCAGCCTCCTGACCTATTGTACACATAGAAAAGGCCAGATTTTCCCAACTCCTCCCCATCAAACACTTGTTACCCAAAGGCAACATCAGTCCTCAGCACTGCCTCTGTGTGCAATTCTAAATGCCCTAGGTGAACCAATACAAATATTGTAGTGTGAAGGCTCATATTCAATCTTAACAATTTTTTTTCTTGTGGGAAGGCAGTCATCCCATGCAGGGTCCATCCATGGGTGTGGTCCATCCACAACCAAAGTCCATCCAGGCTATGTCCTTCCATAGGCCCCAGTTTATCTCTATAATTCCTCAGGTCTCCTGTTCCTTGATCACCTCTAGCTGAAAAGAGGGGAGTATGTTTTAATCACTTTGTGATTCCAAAAAAGTCATCCTTCCCTGTCCATTTACACCAACCCATCACTGCCTTCCTTCCACAACCATTTGTAAGGTGAACCATACACAGTTGTCCCTCACATAAATACACAAATACCCTTTCAAAATAGAGAAACCAACCTTTGCCACACCAGATTAACAAAGTCAATTGCATTCCCTGATGCTGTAGGCTCTTGTCTGTAATCCTACCTATCTCCCAAGTTGACAACTTGAAGACTGCATTTACAGCAAGGCTGGGAAGATACCATCTTCAAGTAACTAGAGAAATGCAAGCCTGGAAGCGTGACTCAAACAGAAGAGAACCAGACATATCCATGAAAACTGAGAGAAGAAAGAGAAAGACAGAGAAGGAGAAAGGGAAAGAGGGAGAGATGTGTAGAGAGAGAAGGAGTGAGGGAGGGGGAGGGAAAGAGAGTGAGACAGATTTAAGAGCAGGAAGAGAGGGAGAGGAAATGGTAGAGGGTAGGAGAACAAGTAGAGGGACAGGAGAAGTAGAATAGGAGTAGGTATGGGAGGAATGAAAACAAGGGAAGGGAGATGGCGGGGCAAGGCAGGGGGAAGGTGAGAAAAGTGGAGAGAGGACAGAGAAGGGAAAGGAAACAGCATAAGAATAAAAGCACTGAGATGTAGCAGCACACACTCACAAACACATACACACAACAAACATACAAAAGGAAAAAATTAAAGCCATCTTACAAATCAACAGTAATTCCTTCCCACCCACCTTCTTCACTGAAGAACGGCCCATGTGGAATTCAGGATTCCTCAGCTCCCTTCTTAACCTGCCTCCTGTCACTTCTCCTTTACATTTAGTGTCCACCCAGTCATTTACCCTGTACGCATCTTTTCCCTCATGGAGCCCTTATTTGGTCTCTCACCAGAATCCCATTTTGCTATTTCAGGGGAGATATGCACTCGAATAGCCCTGAGCTGGACCACTGATCCAACAGGAGCTCCCGTCCACCTCCTGCTGAAAATCTCATCAGTTTTCTCTACAGGCTCAGCCTCCTCACATCAGTGCACACATAGCAAAAGCCAGGTGTGCCCAAATCCTCTCTATCACACACTTGTCACCCAAGGGCAGACAGCAGGAGCTTGCACCAAACCTTCTCTGTGGAAATCTCATGGCCCTGGCTAAACCAATACAAATAACCCAGTGCTGGAAGGACATATCCAATCTTACCGAATTTTCCCTCACGTCCAGATGCAGTCATCTCAGGCAGGGTCCATCCACAGGCACCACTATATCTTCATACTTCCTTAGGTCTCTTGCTCATTCACAGGTTTCTCCACCTCTTGCTGACAAGGAGGAAAAGTATTTAATTCATACATTTTTGTCATTCAGAATGGGCTCTGGATGTTCAGAATGTTCTCAGACTTGAAACTCTGTTCTCCTAGCAAGATGATTCGCTAAGGAAAAAAATTGGGCTCTGGTATTCTTCCATGAGGCCTAAAGACCTCAAATAAGAACTGATCAAAGCCTGGTGTTCTGGAGAAGGGGGTGTCAGTGGGAGGACTCTGCGGATGCATAGGTTCTCTACAAAACCTCTGACTTCTCTCTGTGCTGACATACTTGCACCATGCACGTTTTTTTCTCCCTGTCCATTCTGCCCCAAAATCCATCAACCCTTTCCTTCCCCTACCATTTTCAAGCTGTCTCTTACACCTTGATGGACAGCCCTCAGATAAGTACCTAAATCCCTTTTCTCAATCAGAGAAACAAACCTGTGCAACACCAGGTTAACGAGGTCAGAAGCATTGCTGCTGATGGTGGATCATGCCTGTAATCATAGTTCTCCCAGAAGCTGATGCTCAGAAGATCACAGTTAAAGCCATCCTGGGCATACTCCATTTTCAATTAAGAAGAAAAATGTTGGCTTGGACTCAAGTGACTCAAGTGGTAGAGCACCAGCTATGAACATGCAAACTCAAAGAGAAAGATATAGAGGGGTAGGAGAGAAAAAGATTTGAGGCAGAGGAAGAGAGAGGAAACAGAACAAGAGAAGAGGGAAAGGGGAAGAAGAGGAGAAGATGAATGACCTGGAGGGAAGTTAGCTGGAAAAGGGGAGAGAGACAGGCAATGGAAAGAAAAAAGAGACAGCAAAGGAGACAGAGAAAGAGAAAATCACTGAGTTCAAGTGCCAGTACCAGCACACACTCACAAACACATGCATACAACAAACAAAAAGAAAGTAAATAAAACAAAAGGACTGAGACAAGATGGAAATCAACATTACTTCCCTGCCCACCCTCCTCTTCACTGAAGATGGTTCCATCCAGAGTACAAGAGTCCTTAGCTTCCTCCTCTCAGCTCTCCTTCAGCATCAATGTCAACACTGTCTATCACCAAGATGCCTGCTATATGACCACTCTGGCCTCACTGCTTCTCTCACCAGAAACCCATCTCATTCTTTGAGAAGAGTTCTGTTCCCTAAATACCCCTGAGCGGCACCACTGGTCTACAAGGAGCCACAGCCTTCCTTCTGCAAATCTCATCATTATGCAGTGCAGGCTCAGCCCTCTGAGTCCAGTCCCCTCATAGCAAAGGCCTGCTGTGCCCAAGTCCTCCCCATCCCACATTGTCACCCAAGGGCAGCATGGGCCCTCAGCACTGACTCTCTGTGCAAATATAGTGCCCTGGCTGAACCAAAACAAACATCACAGTGATGAAGGCTCACATCCACTCTCACCGGATTTCTGTTCATGTGGGAAGGCAGTCAGCTCAGACAGGGTCCATCAACAGGCACCATTATATAGGCATGCTTTCTCAGGTCTCCTGTTCCTTCACCACCTCTAGGTGAAAGGAAGGGAATTTATTTTAATTCATTCACTTTGTGATTCCTAAAATGGAGATGTGACATTTAGAATAGTTGAATATTTGTGCTGGGAAGGTGGCTCAGTGGTAGAACGCTTGCCTTGCATGCATGAGGCCCTGGGTTCGATTCCTCAGCAAAAAGAAAAAAGCCGGAAGTGGTGCTGTGGCTCAAGTGGTGGAGCACTAGCCTTGAGCTGAAGAGCTGAGAGAAAGTGCCTAGGCCTGAGTTCAGGCCCCACGACCGGACCCCCCCCACAAAAAAAGAATAGTTGAATATTTGAACATCAGCTCCCCCAGCATGCCAGTTTCCTCAGCAGAAAAATTAGGGTCTACTCTTCCATGAGGCCTAGACACTTCCCCTTGGAACTGCCAGGGGAAAGGAAGCATCATGCCCACAACCTTGTGCTCTGGGGAAGCGGGTGTCAGCTGGGGGCCTCTCAGGAGACTCCCAGAATCTCTACCAAAATAGAACATTCAGCGCTGACCCTTTGTGCAGTGCACATGTCCCTTCCTCCCTGTCCATTTGCACACTATGCCACCACCCCCTTCCTTCCACAACCATTTGTAAGGTGTCCCTCACACAGCTGTCCCTTACATAAGTACACAAATCCCTTTCATAATAACTGAGAAAACAACCTCTGCTACACCAAACTAACAAAGTCTAATGTGTTTGCCTGATGCTGGAGGCTTTTGCCTGTAATCCTAGCTATCCCACAAGTTCACCTGTAAGATTACAGATACAGCAATTCTAGGAAATTCCATCTTCAATTAACTAGAGAAATGAAAGCCGGGAGGTATGACTCAAGTGGTAGAGAACCAGCTATGACCATACAAACTGAAAGAGAGAAAGAGAGAGACAGAGAGAGGAGAGACAGAGAAACAAACATTGTCAGAGACTGATTCAAGAGCAGGAAGAGAGGGAGACCGAATGGAACAGGAAGATTTCAGGAGGAGGAAATAGGAAGAGAAGAGGAGAGAGAAGAATGAAAGGGGAAGAATACGAGGAATGTAAGAGGGAGAAAGAAAAGTAGGGAAGGTAGATGGAATGGGGTGGAGAGCTGAGAAGGGGAAGATAAGGAGAGAGAGTAAAGGAGACAGAGAGAAAAGCACTGAGTTCAAGTCCCAGAGCCAGTACAGGTGCACAGACACAAACACACAACAAACAAACATGGAGAGAAAAGAAAAAGCATTGAGAAATCAAGGAAATTCACAGTACTTCCCTCCCCACCCACCCTCTTCACTAAACACTGGTCCATGTGGAGTTCAGGATTCCTCAGTTCCTTTCCTGGCCATCCTCCTCTGAGTTGTAATACAGCATCAGTGTCAGTCCTGTCTTTCAATAAGGTGCCCATCCTTTACCCTCTTTTGGCCCTCCTTGGGCTGTCCTTTGGCCCCTCCTTTTGGCCCACCAGAATCCCATCTCATTCTTTGAGGGGAGATTTGCTTCCCAAATGGCCCTGAGCTGAATCTGATTTACCAGGAGCTCCAGCTCACTTCCTTCCACAAATGTCATGTGTGCTCTGCAGGTTCAGCCTATTGACTCAGAGCACAAATAGCAAAGGCCACGTGTGCCCAACTGCTCCCCATCACTCCCTTGTTAAACCCCCCCCCCCCCGGTAGCTGAGCCAACACATATAACGCAGTGGTCGAGGGCCACATCCAATCTTACCGAGTTTCTGCTCATGCTCAGAAACAGTCAGCCCAGCCAAGGTCCACCCACTAGCAAAGCCCACCCAGGCATCCATCCACAGGCACCACTGTATCTCCATACTTTCTCAGGAATCCTGCTCCTTCACAGGTTTCTTCACCTCTACCTTGAAGGAAGGGGTATCATTCTACTTCATATATTTTGCCAGTCTAACAGGAACTCTGGTTGTTCAGACTGTTCTCTTATTTGAAACACAGCTAACCCAACATTCTGGTTCCCCTTAAAGAAAATGGGGGCTCCTGGGGAGGGGGAGAAGTTGCAAATCAAACAACCTGTCTAGGTAATAGGGTCTCTTTGACTGTGAGCAAATAAACAAGTCTGAAATAAGGGATTCTTGGATGATGGTATTATGTTGGGATAATGATGAGGTTTAGATAGAAATCACACCCACAGAAAACTGCATTGAATAGGAGGAAAGTTGGGGCAGAAACCACTGACAGTGTATGGGGTGAATGGAGACAGGTCCCTCTCCATTCCCAGTGAAGATTTGCTCTTATGTTCCAACCCAGCCAGTGTACCTAGTGTGCTCAGGAGTTGTACCCTTTCACCTGAAGACTGCTGAAAGAGAAGCAGAGTCCAGGATGCCTCTTGCCCCTCAGATCCATGGGCTCCTATAGCATCAAGGGTCTCACTTTAAACCTAAATAAATGAACTAGAAAGTAAATAGGCAGACAAGCAACATACATAAAAGGTGAGATGATGACCTGCTGCAGCATTTGGGACAAAAGCATCTTTAGTGTTCAAGGGACAAATGTGAAAGGTTGTTCAATGAAGTGACAATACTCAAGTAAGGGATCGATGTGGAATTAGCCAGCTCAGAAAGTACAGGCAGCTTGAGATCACCTTTCAGCTTATCTTTTAGCATTGGAAAGCCAGTGCAGTGTCCTTTCTTGGGAAGGAATCCCAGCTGGAGAATCCCCTAGCACTTGTCACACAACCTGGCCATGCTGGCCAGAGACTTCTGCAGTGTGAACTTTCTGCATGACTCCTTCTCCTCCTGCAGCTCTTCAAATCCACACCTCTCAGATTTTCCACAACCCAGTTAGAGTCACCCTGAAAGTCTGAGTTTGGTGGTTTTCAATTGTGCTGTTTCAGAGTTCTGCACCACTTTCTCTGGGACAGCTTTACTTTCAATCTGTGGACATTACTTTGGGGCCTTCACACAGCAGCAGATTCTGCGAAATATGGTGACTATCCTGTTAGCCACCCTCCTCCAGCCCTGTCTAATATTCCACCTGGGGGCTGTGGCCTCCCCCTAAGGCTGCCCAGAGGGAAGGGCATTTTCCACTGAGTGTGAATGCTCCATTCTGTCAAGCAGCTAAAAGAATCCTGGCCCAACATTAAGCTGGAACTGTAGCTCTGCAGGGAGTAGAGAGGAAAGACAAGCAGACTGGCACTTCGGGTTTTATTGAGAGGTAACTGATCATCATCATTGTGTAACTGAAATTCTGAGGACAAGCTGAAGGCGTTATGTCCTGCAAAAAAGCTGGCTCTCCTTTGTGGAGGGAGAGTTGTGGTGGGATTGTCCTCAGGAGTTGTGCCAGATGGACTATCCAAAAGCATCAGTTTTGATTCCACAATTCTGGCATTCTCTTTTAAGTTTTCTTGGATGAGCAGGTAGGTGCCCATAGCTTCATTGAATTCTCTGTCCTGGATTGCCTTTTCAATGCCAGCTACATTGTACCCCATGTCACACATGACTCTGACAATGCGATCCAGCTTGCCAGGCAGTGGCTCATCAGGAAGCAGGCCAAATCCCACACCTAGAGCCAGCCATGGGTGTTCCATTATCTCCTCAATAGCAGGCCTCAGATTGAAGTCCACAGTCAGCAGTTTAGAAAGGAGATCTTGTCTCTTTGCAGATAGGTGAAGGGGAACAGTGTACTGGCCTCTAGGACTTGTAACCCTATGTCAGCCATATTACTCCCCTCAAATGGGAACTTTCTCATTGTCATCACATACAATAGCACGCCTAAGTCCCAAATGTCCACCTGGTACCCATCGAACATTTTGTGTAGGAACATTTGTGTAGGTCACCCTGTCACTCAGCCCAAATTCACTGACCTTGACATTGAGATTGGCATCCAATAGGATGTTGTTGGCCTTCAGGTCTAGGTGTGCAATTCCATTCTCATGAAGGTAGTCAACAGCACTCGTGATCTGTTTGAATAGCCTCCTGGCTTCAAACTCTAAAAGGTAGCTGGAGGAGGATTTTTTGATCCACCTCAAGAGATGACCCCGAGTGGCCAGCTCAGTGACAAGGTACACACAGTCTTCATTCTCCATCACCTGGAATAATCAGATGATGTGTGGGTGACGTACAGTTTTCACAAAGGCCACCTCATTTTCTATCTCATGGCTTTCCAGCTCTTTCTTTCAGAGAACTTTGACCACCACTGTGGTGTCTGTGAGGCGGTGATGGGCCAGATTGACATAGCCATAGCAGCCATAGTCGATGATCTCTGTCAAGTTGTACAGTGATCAACTCCTTCTTGGGGGAAGAGCTAAAGGAGACTTTGTTGTACATTACCATCTTTCAGCTGAGATGACAAGTGATCAAGCTTAACTATTACCTAAGATGATCTCAATGAAGTTGCCAACTAATAAATCTTACGAAAAGGTAAACTAACAAGTAAATACAACCCCCAGACTAGTAAATGAAATCCCCAAACCCAAACAAGACAAACACAACCCCCATACCCAAAGAAAGCAACCAAGTAGCTCTGACTTAGTCCAGCGGGTCACCAAGGAAAAGCTCCCAGTGCTGTAACTGACAGAGTTGGAGGGCAATTGCCTCTTATGTATCCTGCTGGGCATACCTCACAATGGCCTGTGACATCAGGAGGAACTGGACCAATCAGAAGTCAGGCCATTGACATCAGTGAGAAAATGGGCCAATCAGAGCCCAGGGCAAACCCACCGGCAGTTATGCACTTGGGCCAGGAGGATCATTGTCAAGGAATTCTGGGCCCATCCACAGATGCTTCTACTGCTACCATGGCAACCATGTGAGGACCACGAGGACATTGGCCAATGGCCCTTGTCCTACTTGGAGACTAGGCATTCTAGGATGGCCACGGTGGGGACATCTCTCAGTGGAGCCTATCCTTGGGCAGAAGTGAAAACACTGCCCTTTTCACTTAACATGGTCTATATCTAATTACAACCTACCCTGAGATTGGAGACTTTGTAATGACTCAACTCAGCTTCTAAATGAGAAGAGACCAGACACCCAGGATTAAATGATAGTTTTATCCAGATCTGTCATTCTCATTTCTGTTCCTAGTTTGTATGGTTTCCTGTGCTTCTTTGTAACTTTTTTTTCATGTTTTTTTTTCAATCTTTATTTGTCCCTCACAGGTCAGAAAAAAAGTAATTTGCTTTTATATCTTTAGTACAGTTGTGTCAAATTTTAATATAACTGTTCTAATAAAAACCATATATGAAATATAAGTATCTCAGAAGCAGACTCCGATTTTATGGACCTGAAGTTTATTCTACTTGAGAGGTCATTTATTCATACATATAAATATATGTATATATGTATACATACATACATACATATATATATGTATGTATGTATGTATATATATATATATATATATATAGGTCATGGAGCTTGAACTCTGGACCTGGGCGCTGTCCCTCAGTTCTTCAGCTATGGGTTAGCACACTACCACTTGAGCCACAGTGCCACTTGTAGTTTTTTGGTGGTTTATTGGAGATAAGTATCTAATGGACTTTCATGTCTGGACATTCTTTCAATTGCTATCCTCAAATCTCAGTCTCTTGAGTAGCTAGGATTGCAGGCATGACCTAGCACTGGCAAGATATCTCACAGGTTTTTTTTTTTTATTATGAAAATATTGTACAGAGTGGTTACAATTACATGGGCAAGATAATGAGTACATTTCTTATCAAGCATTGTAGCCTTTGTTTCCCCTTCCCATCCCTTCTCATCCTCCATCCCTGCTCATCCTCCCTCCCACCCCCCCCCCCCGGCACCAAAGTTGTCAAGTTCGTTTTGGACACAACTACTTGTATATCTCATTGTTGCAATGGTTCCACCTGTATCCCTAGTTAAATGATTTGTTTTTCCCCTTCACCTCTACAAATTATACCAACATCAAATACAGTGAAAGCAGGGGTTATACTGTGGGGGAGGGACATACAAAGCAACAAAGAAATCATCTTATAAATGTGTTAGAAACAATTGCATGAAAGAAAAAAAATTGAATACATATCTTAGGGTTCATTTCCCTAACATCACCTTATCTGACCTTTTCTGCTTGACTCAGACATATACTAGATATTGCAAATAAGGGAAACCATGGGACCTATGTTTCTTTGGGCCTGGTTTATTTCACTTAATATAATTTTTTCCAAGCCTTTCCATTCC
>NW_027204035.1:25000-43140 GCF_024711535.1 Dipodomys merriami | reverse complement strand
ATAGGAGATCATGTAAAAATGACATACAATTAAGTCGTTTTTAATTAAAAGAGACCATTATTATAATTATGGGCAAAGTAGTTTGGCAAGTGCCAGAAGTCTCCGATTTAGGAGCACAGAAAATTATTTGAAAAATTATTTGAAAAGGCTGCTTTAAATAATGGAAACTTTCATGAAAGCAGAGTCTGAATCTTATCAGTACAAGAGGAATAAGTACCAAAGGGAAATGAAAATCACTCTGCTTGATCTGTCATTCTTTGCTATGGCAACAAGGAAACACAAATCAATTGCAGCTAACAGCAAAAAATTACTTTTTGCTTGTATTTACAGAAACTTCACTTGTCAGCTGAAACAGCTCTATTTTTTCTACATATTATCTCTTCTAGGGCTCAAGATGAAGGAATAGCCAAACCTTTCCAATACATTTAAAGTGTTTGCTTGGATCTAGTGTATAAGCTTGTTCACAGTCTATTAGCCAAATCAGATTGGTGTTCATGCCCAGACCGACTACAGCTGCTAAGCACACTCTACTGACTGCAAGGGCAATTTGGGAGAATATGATGTGAAGAATAAGACTCTTCTAAAATCCAGATTAGGAAAATGGCAGACTGTTGCATTTTGTGTTTTACATTCATATAAATAATCTTTTGAAAGAATTGAAATGTAAAAATATTCTACATTCTTGATATATTCATAAAACATACTTTCATATACTGATTGAATTATACCATAAAAACAGGGCAAATTCGAAGCCCAGCAAAAGAGGCTGAGCTGAAAATCAAGCACATGTTGAAGTGTAGGAAAGAGCACCAATTCAGACCCCTACATTAAAATTCGATCAAATAAGTCGTGCACACTGAAAGAACACATGGGTAAAGAACATTCTTACCACCAGGAAAATAAGAAAAGAGTAGTTGGTTTTGAGTTTTTTGTCTTTTTTTATTTTGAGCTCTGGGTTAAAAATGTAAAATATTAAGCAAAGGATGTAGGATGTAGAATCACTGACCTAGCCACAAGCAAATTATATATATATATATATATATATATATATATATATATATATATATATATACATATATATATAATTTACATTCTAAATATCTATACATCCTTTGCTTTATTGAAGTTTTAACATATATTGGTTCTGTTAGAACATGATCATTGTATGGCCATGATAGAAGGTGGATGTTTGCAGCCATGTTTTAAAGTTTCCTTCAACACAACTGAAACAAACTTTTTCAAAAGATTTCCCACTAATAAGAATTCAGCCATCATGACAGACAGTAACAAAAACATGAAATATTAGATTTTCAAGGCCTTCACACTTAGCAATATTAAAAAGTTGTAATAAGGTATTTAAGAATGACAATGAAATGATAAAACCTTGATAGTGAAGCAAGTATTATTATAATAATACAAACCTCTGAAATCAAAATATTAGTTCCAGTAGTTAAAATAAATTTATAACAATATATTATAGTGATTAGCTATTATAGGAAACATTTCTACATATATCTACACATATGTAGTCATACATATATTTATAAATGCTTAATTACACATTCGTATTGTATGCACAAGTTGTATTTCTTTAAATCTTTCCTGGGTTCTCTAATAGATTTAACATAAAAATTCATAAGAACCTGGCCAAATTTTTCACAAAGTTTCTACAATATTAGTATCACAATTCATGTACATTTTTTCATTTTAAAACTCAGGTATAAACATTCCAAACATTCCTCATTTTTCATTCCTCAGTTTCGATCTTTTGACATTATTAGAATATTCAACGTTGGTTCTTCGAATGCATGGGCCCTGATGAATCCCTTCAGGTTACTATTTTATCAATATAATTTTTATTAATAATAGGTGATTCATAGAGAGTGATACCATTAATCTCAAAATGACCTACTAATGAAGAAAGACTGATTGTCTTCTGAACCTGTACATGAAGTTCATAAAAAGTAACCAGATAGATGACTGGCTTCCATATTTGAAGAATGGAGTATAGATTAAGTATTATTCTTAAAATACAAAAAGATAAACTATATTAAAAATAAATGTGTACAGATATGTAAATGAGAGAGACATATTTATATGTTGAGAGCAATGAAAACAATATATGTGATAAATTATTTGAAGAGACAATGGAGGATTTATTTAAAAAGAGAAAGAAAACTGGATTCCATAAAAATCTTGAAGTTTAGGGAAAGAAATTTTTATTGAAGATACTATTGAACACATGATGATATACAGAATTCAAAAATAAGGGAATTCGCTTAATTGAAGAATAAGGCAATTCTAGTTATAGTAGACTATTGTGGTTTTTCCTTCTTTCACCTCCTCCTCTTCATTCTCTACTTCCTCCTCCTCCACTTTCTCCTCCTTTTCTTTCATTGTGATAATGTCTTTCTCTTGCACTCTACCACTTGAAACAAATCAGCAGTACTTTTGTTTAATTTTGTCTATTAGATAGTATCATTAACTTTGAAATAGTCTCCAGTCATAATCATCCTGATTTTCCCTTCTGAGTAGTTGTCATTAAGACATGTATGACTATGCATGGCTATTTTAAAATGTGTAAATAGGTAGTTAAATTTGAGACTCCTTTCTGAAAGGAATGCAAATTGCTCAAGAAATAAGAGCAAAAATTGAAAATGCTTTTGCATCAAATTAAACAACTTCTGGACATCAAAGCAAATAAGGATTCAAATCTAAGGAAAATCTATAAAATAAAGAAAATGTTTTCTAGCTATTTGTCAAGTAAAGGACTATACTTTAAAAAATTTCAAACCAACTGAAAACTGAAGAAAAGAATCCAGTTTGTAGCTGGACAAAATAAATGATCAGACAATTCTCAATGAAGCATATGTGGCCAATAAACAGAAAAAAACCTCAACATCCTTTGTCATAAAAAATTGAAATGATAAAGATATTCCATCTCACTACAATCAGAATGGCAATCATTAAGAAAACAAGCAGCACTAATGTGAGGTGAATAAAATATAAGTCAGTGCAGCCATTGTGAAAAACAGTATGAAGAGTCTTCAAAAGACTAAAACTGCTATATATCTTGCTATAAAACTCCCAGGTATGTATCCAAAGGAATATAAGTAAGCATTCAATAGAGACACAACTGAACAGTCATGTTTATATTAGTAATATTCAGAATAGCTGAACAAAAGAACCAGAGTATGTGTCTATCAGGCAACAAATAAATAAGATAGATGATAGATGGAAAGATAAAAAGTAATATATTGGTTAAATAATGATCTTTATTGAATCTTTGTACAACATATGCATATATCACTTAATATACATATTTTTAATTTGTCAACTAAAATTAACAAATATATAATGAGGAAATTGTATACAAATCCAGACTCAAGCTGAGCCATATGTACTGAATATGTAGCCACAATGAATTAAAAGCATTTAAGAAATGAGAAAAAAGTGAATATTTGGATACAACACATGTTTTCAGGAAGGAGACAAGGGAGAACAACGAATAAGAGGTAAGAATGAGAGAGAAAGAGAGACGGACAGACAGACAGACAGACAGACAGACAGACAGACAGACAGACAGACAGAGACAGAGAGAGAGAGAAATGTGAACAGAGAGACAGCACCAGAGAGAGATGGAAGGGAAGGATTTTCCACTTGTTAAAAGTCTCAGCTTTTATCTCCGTTTTTGAGTATCCCAGTTTTTTGGAAAAAATAAAAAATAAATATTCAGAAATGAAAATACCGACCAAAAGAGAAATATAAACAACCTGTGGAAAATTCTTTCCCTTGTCCTTCTCCAAATAGACTATAATTACAAAATCTGAGTAAAGCAATTTCTCCTCAGTGGATATTTTTAAAAGAAACAGAAATTATAGGATTCATACAGCGATAATATTTTAAAGTGCTAGAGATTCCCGCAAAACAAGTAACAGTTGATAATGGGATGAAAACTGAGAAGATCTTACAACATACATGAAACAAGCATTGGAATATTTTGCCACTCTGGGCAAAGTGCAAGCTTACTGAGAAAGTCACATGAAAGAAAAGGGATGGGCAAACAGAAAGCATAGTTATATGACTTAGAAAATGACAGATATTAGTCAAAAATTCAGAAATAAAGCCCAAACCAGGAAAGATAAAGATAACAATCGAACACACTAGAATATTAAGGAAAAAGATAATGGTAAAGTAATGAAAGACAAAGTTTCACCTTGGTTTTAGAAGGCATAAAGAAAATGAAAACAATAGAACAAAAATTCTCCTGAATTTATAAAAGATATATAAATGCATACTGAATGTTTACAGTATATCAGAGGAAAATTTACCGACTGCACTCAGCAATGAAGAATCTTGCATTTAGCCCTCTAATTATTGTTTAGACTATAACAACCATATATTGATAAGCAAGTAGAGGGATAAGAAGATAATCTGTTGTGATCTCCAGCTAAATTTAGTCAGGTGTAGCTGGCAATGCAGCCTGGTTTCAGGAAATATTCCCTCCGGAAACATGTGCTAATAAAGGATACATAAAATATCTGCTTATTATGCTTATACAGTTATTTTATAACATATTATACTTAGATAAGCATAAAATTTATGCATTCTAAGAGAGCTCCATTATTTCTAGTAATACATAGTGTTATATTGTTTATGGCTTATTATTGCTTATTGCTAGTTAGTACTAAGGGAAAGACCCACACATGTATCCATTCCCTAAAGGTGCAGTAAGGAAGTCAAACAGAAACTCTGATTACAGAAATTGGGCTGGGACTGTAGCTCAGTGAACTTAACATGCATAAAGCTAATGATTCTACTTCCTAAACTAAATCAGATAGATGTTATATAGAAAAGCAGATGGACATGACAACTTATACTTCTCATTGTTGCAACAGGTCCACCTGTATCCTTAAACAACTGGTTTTTCCCCATCTCCTCCACAAGTTATACTGACATCAAATATAGTGAAAGCAGGGGTTATACTGTGGGGGAGGGACATACAAAGCAACAAAGAGATAATCTTATAAATGCGTTAGAAACACATGCACGAAAGAAAAAAAACATTAAAATACACATCTAAGGGTTCATTTTCCTGACATCACATTATCTGACCTTTTCTGCTTGCAATGTCAGTGCGGGGGGGGGGGTAAGGGAGAGAAGGAGAAGGTTTGGGATTGGGTGGGAGGGGGGGAGGCTGGGAAGGGATGTGAAGGGTAAACAAAGGAAGAGGCTGCAATGCTTGGTAAGAAATGTACGCATTATCCTGCTCATGTAATTGTAACTCCTCTGTACAGTATGTTCACAAATAAAATAAAATTAAAAAAAAAAGAAAAGCAGATGGAGAAGGACAGACAGACAGTCAGATAGATGGATGATAGGTTTTTTTTTTCACAATTTTGGGAGCTACAAAAGTAAAGATTACTTCTTGCTCTAGGCTGTATTAAAAGGGTCTGTTGTGGCCTTCCTTTTCCTTGAATTCTAGATTACTATCATTTTTCTGTTCTGAATTATTTTCAATGATTATCTCCTTGTCCAAACATTCTTATTTATTAAGGAAATTAGGCATATTATATTAAGCTACTTCTTTTTATTTGGTATATATTTTATTGCAAAGATACTGTACAGAGGGTTTACAGTTACATGAATATGGTAATGAGTACATTTCCTATAACTAGGCTCCTTCTAAATGATATAATTTTGAGCCAATTAACTATGAAGATTCCACTACCAAAGAAATTTCCGTGAGATTAAAATCTACATACATGCAAAACATGCAGTTTAGCCATGTCACAAATAATAATAACAACAACTACAACAACAGCAATAATAAATACCTCTTGAAGCAGGTGATATTAAGACAAAATCATTCTTATCAAACACAGAGGGAAATCTGGGAAATACGAAGCTGGCCAGCCTACCTTGGTCTTTCTCTGTACTTTCTCTAATATATTCAAAGTCCTGTAAGAGATTTCATCTCCAGATTTGTGCTCCTTGTTATTTCCTTATTTTTTCTGTGTTCACAGATTTTTGATACTAAATTTTGTCTTGGGCATCCTTAAGAATCCAACACTTCAGACATGAACATATGTCCTTCAAGGATGCCTACAAACGCTGTGTCTCCAAGACCATGCCAAGTCTCTAAAATTCTATCTGAATAGACTATGGAGATTCAAAGTATTCCTTTGCTTCAAACCCCTTAAAATAACCGTATTTTACTATTGTCATGCTCTACTTTTGCCAAATAAGTATCAAGTGTCATAATTCTTTGGAACAATTTCCTTTCCTTGTTGTAAAAGCTGACAGAAAAAATTCAAGTTGGAGAATACTTTTAGATTTAAGAAGTCTAAGACTGTGTTCATGCAAGCTTTATTTCTTAAGCTGGGTGGTAAATTTTAAAATTCTCATTAATCTTTCTGAAGCCAAGTTCTTTCTAAATAAGAATTAAAGCATATAAAGGATTTCTTTTGGGGGGGGGCTTGTTGTGGGGCCTGAACTCTGAGCCTGGGCTCTACCACTTGAGCCACAGCGCCAATTCAGGCTTTTTTCTTTTTACTTATGTGGTGCTGAGGAATCGAACCCAGGACCTCATGCATGCAAGGCAAGAGCTCTACCACTGAGCCACCTTCCCAGCCCCATAAAGGATTTCTTAAAAGAAAAAAAAAGCAGGCACATTTATTTAGAAAGAAAAAAGCAGGCACATTTCATTTTAAATTTTAATAAAGCCAGAAAATTTTGTTTCTGAAGTTCATAGCTAAAATACAGTGCTTGGGATTAAATTTATCAGTAGCAAATGTGAGCAACAGTAAAGTACACATGTCTATAATACCTGTCAGGAGGTGGAGATGTGAGGATTTCAGCTCAAAGCCAACCTGTACAGAAATGTCTATGAGACTCATCTCCAATGAACCAGCACAAAGCCACAAGTGGTTTCCCTTATTTGCAACAACTAGAATATGTCTGAGACAAGCAGAAAAAGGTCAGATAAGATTATGTTAAGGGAAATGAATGCCAAGATAAGGACACAATTGTGTTTTTTTTTCTTGCTTGCTATTGCTTCTAATGTATTTATAAGGTACCATGTGATTTCTTTGTTGCTTTGTATGTCCCTCCCCTATGGTATAACCCCTGTTTTCACTGTATTTGATGTTGGTATAATTTGTATAGGGGAAGGGAAAAACAAATTGTTTAAACAGGGATATAGGTTGACCCATTGCAACAATGAGATGTACAAGAAAACAGGGAAAACAAACATTACAATTTAGGTGGGGGGAACGGGAGAGTGTAGTTGTGGAAGTGGGAGGGAAAAACAAACTTTACAATTTAGGTGGAAAAACAAACTTTACAATTTAGGTCGGGGGGAACGGGAGAGTGTAGTTGTGGAAGTGGGAGGGAAGGGATGGTAGGGGGAAAAAAAAGGAGGAGACAACAATGATTCAGAAGCAATATACTCATTACCTTGCTCATGTAACTGCAACCCCTCCTCTGTACAGTGTTCTCACAATTAAAAAAAAACTTATTTAAAAAAATTCCAGAAGTGGACCAGTGTCTCAAGTGAGAGTATCACTCTTGACTAAAGACGCAAAAGTGCAGTGCCTAGATCCTAATTCAATCCCGAATACCTGCGCGCGCGCGCACACACACACACACACACACACACACACACACACACACACACACACACACACACACACACACTCATCTCTAAACAATGTAGTATAGAATATGAGTCAAATTTTACATGATTTGTGAGTCTGTGGGTTGAGGATATCTTGGATTCATTTGCAGGCTTTACACATATTCTGCAGAGAAAGCCAATAGAACCTTTGTTCAAGGTATGTTTTTGCTCTCATCCTATAGTATTTTTGCAGAAAAAAATATCTGTACTTGATTCCAGTGCCCTGCATCTTGTATATACATTTTTTCTAATTTGGGAAGGGGAAGGAAATAAAATGCTGAAGTAAGGAAAGAGCTTGACCCATTGTAACAATGAGATGTACAAGACACTATGTTAAAAATGAACTTTACAACTTTGGAAGGGGGTGGGAGGAGTTGTGGAATTGGGGAGGGAAGGGATGGTAGGGGCAAAAACAAAGGAGGGGGTAACAATTCTGGATAGGAAATGTACTCACTACCTTATTCATGTAACTGTAACCCCTCCGTACAATATTTTTACAATAAAAACATATAAAAAGAATATGTTGGTAGCTAATTTAAAACTGTCCAAGCTTACTGCATTGTCTGTGGTTGTGTAAACTTGTTCAAGCACTTTGTAAAGTAGTATGGAGGTTCCTCAAAAGACTCCACATAGAGCTCCCCTTTGACTCAATTTGGGACATTTACCCGAATGATCAGAAACAAGACCATACTAAAGCTATCAACACAACTATGTTTATTGCAGCATTATTTACCATAGCTAAGATATGGAACCAACACAGATGCTCCTCAGTAGATGAATGGATCAAGAAAATGTGGTATATATACACGATGGAATTCTATGCCTCCATCAGAAAGAATGGCATTGCCCCATTTGTGAGGAAATGGACAGACTTGGAAAAAATTATATTAAGTGAAGTAAGCCAGGCCCAAAGAAACATAGGTCCCATGGTTTCCCTAATTTGCAATAACCAGTGTATGTATTGAGTCAAGCAGAAAAAGACAGATAAGTTGAAGTTAGGCAAAATGGACCTCAAGATAAGGACTGAAGTGTTTTTTCTTGCTTTCTATTGCTTCTAATGTTTTATAAAGTGATTTTTTTTTCGGTTGTGGGGCATGAACTCTGGGCCTGGGCATTGTCTCTGAGCTCTTCAGCTCAAGGCTAGTGCTCTACTTATTTAGCCACAGTGCTACTTCCAGCTTTTTCTGTTTATGTGGTACTGAGGAATTGAACCCAGGGCCTCCTGCATTCAAGGCAAGAACTCTAACACTGAGCGACCTTCCCAGCCCAGGGTTATATGTTGTTGTTGTTGTTGCTTGGTGTGTCCCTCCCCCACGGTATAACTCCTGTTTTCACTGTAGTTAATGTTGGTATAATTTGTGGAGGGGAAGGGAAAAACAAATTGTTTAAATAGGAACCCATTACAACAATGAAATATACAAGACATTAAGTTGAAAAATGAAATTTAGAACTTTGGGGAGGAGTCGGGGGACTAGATGGGGGAGAGGGGGTGTCGCAGCAGGGATGGCAAAGGGAAACAAAGGAGTAGGCAGCAATGCTTGATAAGAAATGTGCTCATGGTAGGACGAGGCCAGGCACGCCGAGCGCAGCCAGGTTACAATCTGACTGGCTAGCCAGTCTGGAGCACCTGGGCCTCCAAGGGTAGGATCCTGGTTGCTTGTGTCCTGCTTGACAATTTACCTCTCTCCAGCTCTCTCCAGTTATGTCATGGTCCCCCAAACCCGGGGACCAGGAACCTGGTTTACTTGGTAAAAGGCGCCGTTGGCTTGCCCCACGGCCTGCCCCTCTGCTCCTCCCCACACACACACAACCGGACTCGAACCTTGGGTATTTCAGGCCACTCCTCTGTAGCTGGAGACCTGCCAGGCAGCCTCTGGGAGAAGCAGGCCCAAACCTTGTAGGGCCTCCTGCCCCAGGGACGCGAGGAGGATGAGCTGGCTCTTTCCCCTGACCAAGAGCGCCTCCTTCTCCACAGCAGGATCCCTGGTGGTGGCCTCACCAGCCTCCAACAGCAGAAGCAGTGCTTGATCGAGTCCCTCCGGAACTCCCACTCCAGTATAGCTGAAATACAGAAAGATGTGGAATACAGATTGCCCTTCACTGTAAACAACTTGACAATTAACATTAATATAGTACTTCCTCCACAGTTTCCTCAGGAAAAACCAGCAATCAGTGTTTATCCACCAATCTGACATCCTTTAATGGATAAACATGGAATATATGTTACCTCTCAATTAGTAAGCAATTTTACAATACACTCAGATCTTGGAAAGATTAGCCAGAGTCTGTTGGATGAGTTTTGGAAGAATTCTCCTGTTTTAGCTCCCACTTCAACAGCATTTCCATACCTGTATAGTAACCCAGGTGGGCTGCCTCCTTATGCTTCTTAGGGTTTTCCATTTCTTCCTGCATATCCTCCTCAAGAAGCTAACAGAACATAACTTCTTTGTTACTGACACTGTTTCTTCTTCAACAAGTTATACAACAGCCAAGTCTGCTGCTCCTACATTTGGTGTCCTTTCAAGTCGGCCATTGCCTGTTCCCACAATGGAAACTTCAACACCTATAAGCCAAAATGGTTTTGGGTACAAGATGCCAGATGTCCCTGATGCATTTCCAGAACTCTCAGAATTGTGTCACAACTCACAGATATGAATGAACAAGAGGAAGTATTACTAGAACAGTTTGAGTTTACCTCAACTAAAACAAATTATTAATGACAAGGGTGATTTAGTAAAAAGTATTGAGGAATTAGCAAGAAAACTCTCCTCTTGGAGCCCAGTTTGGAAGCCAAAAGGCAAACTGTTTTAGATAAGTATGAGTTACTTACACAAATGAAATCTACGTTTGAAAAGAAGAGGCAGAGACAACATGAACTGAGTGAGAGTTGTAGTGCAAGTGCCCTACAGGCAAGATGGAAAGTCGCTGCACATGAAGCTGAGGAAGAATCTGATAATATTGCTGAAGATTTCTCGGAGGGAAAAACTGAAATAGATGATTTTCTCAGTAGCTTCATGGAAAAAAGAACAGTTTGCCACTGTAGAAGAGCCAAGGAAGAGAAACTTAAACAAGTGATAGCAATGCACAGCCAACTTCATGGTCCATTACAGATTTTCCTGAAAACATGGACCGCCAAGAGAGAAATGAGACATAAAACTAAGTACATTATTTTAGATTTAAGGTTTGTAAGTTGGCATTTCATTGAAATGGCTGAATTCAGATGTACTCTACATTGTTTAAAGAACTGAGATTGTTTTTTATATAGATTAGAATGATTATGATCTTTGCTTGGAAAATTTTTCTGCAGTATTTGCACTAAAAACGCCTATTTATCATTGATAAATCCTGTCCTTTTAAAATTTCACTGCTATTCTTATAATTAAATACCTTATGCATGTGATTTTAGTTTTAATATTTTATGAAAAGTACTTAATCTTGTACTTTTAATTTGAAACTGCCTCATTTCTTTATCAAGAATGATATCTTCTTTAGATTATTTTCCTCTCAGTAATTTTTAAGTACTTTCAGCTATGGAAAGATACCCACACCCTCTCTTTTTCTTTCTTTTTGAATAAAACTTTCAAAAGCAATTTGTTTTTAAATATTCATAATACCAGAAAATATCAAACCAGCCAATGTGCCAGATATATACCTATAACATATAAATATACCTATATATATATATATATATATATATATATATCTTTAATAAATAAAAAAATTCAAAAAATGTCTTAATTACATTGCTCATGTAATTGTAACCCCTCTGTATGGTATTTTCACAATAATAAAACTTTAAAAAATTAATTTAAAAAAAATTTAAAAAATATCTCCATGGAAACCTAATCACCTTTTTAATCCTTTCACAAGTCCTCTAAACTGAATGATATATTTTACATGTTACTCTGCTACCCCTACATATATTTTATTGTCCTAAGGAAACTCTTTAAAAGATAGTCTATTGATTGATATTTTGTGTGTCAACTTCCCAAAATATGTTCTGCCCTCAATCCAACTAAAAAATTCTCATCTTCATCTTCCTTTTTGAAAAGTGAACACCTGTCATTTAGATAAGAATCAATACATGATTTCATTCACCAGATATTCAAACTGTCATCTCAGTTGTCAGGAATAATAGAGTTCAATCAATATACTCATTTATTCTAGATCAAACTCTTTGATACATTCTCATGGCATTGATAACAAAACCAAGCATCAACATATATGACTTTATTTCATCTCATGTTCTCTCTGGAATGTTTAGAAAATTGTCTCTTAAATGTACAGCCACAGAGTAGCTATATTTAGTTGATTAATAAATTATTTTATTTACTAATCTATTTATTTCAGTAATGGGACTTGAACTCAGGGACTCAGTGTTATTGTTCCTTAAATTTTATGCTCATGGCTAGTGCTTTACCATTGCAGCCACATAAGAGGCTTACAGATTTACATGCCTGTGTGGGAATCGAGTCATGATCTGAGATGTCAGCCTCCTGAGTAGCTAGGACTACAGGTATGAGCCACCAGTGCCCAGTTTTATACTTAGTTTATTTTAAATTAGATTTATTCAGAAAGGCATCTAAGCAAAAATGCTATTTTTAATATTTTAAGATCCAAACTACCTCCAGAGTCCTCTCCTCATTGTTGATGGACTCATTTGCCCAGGGATGACTATTATTTGGGTCCTTATAAGAAATTTATGACAACATGTGAAAAGAAACAAATTTGTAATTTTATACTGGAAAGTCAGAGTCTAATTTGCAGGACTAAACATAGTGAATACTCTCCAGCTGTGAACGCGTGAAAACTATAGACAAGGATGATCAAGAATGGCCTCAGCTAGGATTCTAACCAGTGAATTCGAGGCTAGTAACCAGGGCAAATACAAGGCTTCATGGTTCAAATTTGATAATGAACTCTAAGGGGAGCAATGGACAATCATCTAAAAGACTAGCTGGGAGTGGGATTCTGCAGACGTTGTTGGTCATGAGCTTTTCCAACCTAATAGGGATTGAGATTTATTTACACATAATCTCTCCAGAAGAGGTCACTAACACCATGACTGTCCATTCATTGAATTGTGTCACACTAAACAATGTCATTTCATCAAAAGTGATTTAGAATTACCAAGATCATCTTGAAAGACATTTAAGATGACTCCTTTCTTTATTCCTTCTGAAAAACTTTGATGGATGAATCTGGGAAGATGAAGGACAAAGTTCACTCACTTTTGAGGCTGGGAAGGTGGCTCAGAGTGGTCGAGTGCTTGCCTCCAATACATGAGGCCCTGGGTTGGATTCCTCAGCACCATATAAACAGTAAAAACAAAAACAACAACAACAACAAAAACAAAGGCCAGAAGTGGCACTGTGGCTCTAGTGGTAGTGTTCTAGCCTTGAGCTGAAGAGCTCAATGACAGTAACCAGGCCTAGAGTTCAAGCCCCACAACACACAAAGAAAAAAAAATCACTTTTTTTTTGTTATTGTTCTCTTATGCCCGACAATGTTTTCTTCTCATAAGAATTTTGTTGAATATGAGATTCTAAACTTCTCTTTCTTTTTTAGTTTTGCTCTATTTTGTTATGTCTTTCTTCCATACTTTAAATATTCTCCTCCATTTAATTGTTGCTTGGAAAAATATAGAAGATTTTGATAAAATCTTTATCTTTGTCCCTCTGAAGTAAGGCTCCACTATGTGTGATTTTTCTTTCTTTTTTTAAATTTAATTTAATTTTATTGTAAAGGTGATGCAAAGAGGCTTTATAATTCCATAAGTAAGGTAGTGAGGTCATTTCTTGTCAAGCATTTTTACCCCTCCCTCATTTTTTCTTCCACTTTCCCTCTGACTCACCACAGCTAAGAGACATTGTGTTAGAACCAGACAGTCTTTCTTTTTCTCTTAAAAATATATTTTATTATTACTGTTCAGCTAATACACAGATGTATTGTACAGGTAAAGTTATAATTATGTAAGTCAGATAATAAATGTATTTCCTTTTGAACTCTGCCAGCCATTCCTTTGCTCTCTCCCAGTTTTTCTCTCCCATCCCTACTCACAGTTTCAGTTTAATTTAAATTTAAATTTTATTGTCCAGGTGTTGTACCTAGGGGTTACAGTCACATAAGTAAGTTAGTTAGTATATTTCTTGCTAACTTTTTACTCCTGCCTTCATTTTTCTCCTGCTTTCCCTTCCCCCAAGCCCTCCCCCAAAGTTGTACAGAACATTTCCAACATACGGTTTTGTGAGTATCACGGTTGAATTGGTTCTCATCTTTGTCCTTTGACTCACCATTTTTTGTTACCCTTCCCTAATTGACATAAACATTTATACAATACCCAGGGTACCAAAATCAAATACAGTGACAACAGGAATTATACCATAGGGGAAAGTACATGTAAAAGAAACAAAAAAAAATCCACATAGTACATTAAAAAAACAACAACAACAAAGAAAAACCTCCTGTGCCCATATCTTGGGATTCATTTTTCTTAGCATCATCTTATATGATCATATGTACATAGCTATTGAGCTATTCTGTTCATCTGCTAAGATTATCCTAGATGTATACTATTTATTACACATAAGGGAAACCATGGGACCTATGTTCTTTTGGGTCTGGCTTATTTCACTTAATATGATTTTTTTCCAAGTCCTTCCAAATGGGACCGTGTCATTCTTTCTGATAGAAGCATTGAATTCATATATATCTTCTTTTTGGTTGGTCATGGGGCTTGAACTCTGGGCCTGAGCACTGTTCCTTAGCTCTTCAGCTCAAGGCTAGAGCTCTACCACTTGAACTACATGCCACTTCTGGTTTCTCTGTTGATTTATTGGAGATAAGAGTGTCAAGGACTTTCCTGCCCAGGCTGGCTTTGAACACAATCCTCAGATCTCAGCTTCCTGAGTAGCTAGGATTATAAGCATGAGCCACCGGCACCCAGCATATATCACATTTTCTTGATCTATTCATCTATTGAGGGACAGTCAGTTCATTTTCTACATACTGTCTAATGAATACCACTGCTGCATTTGTTCTCCCTTTGTCCCACCTTTTCTGTGCCCCCCCATCCTTCAAATGACAAATAAAGGAAAATAACAAAAACAGCAGCACCAACACCAAAAATCTCATTTCCATCTCTTGGAATTCATTTCTTTAAATATTATTTTATAAGAACATGTGCACATAGTGATTGTTCCTTTTTGATATGCTGCTATGAATATCTGCCAATGGTCTCACTGTATGGTGGGTAACTTTTTTATTTCTGCTGTTGGTGTTCTGCCATTAAAATATGATTTTTTAAAATATTTTGCTTTGTTTTCTGTAAGCTTCTGGAATTTCATATAAATTTTGTTTAATTTTCAACTATTATCATTTGATCAGCTGTTCTGGCCTTTGTATTCTTGTTTCTCTAGTATTCATTATACATATATGATACCTTCAATAATTATCACATAGATGCTGAATATTTTATTTCTTTTAATTCATTCCTTTTTCTATCTCCTCAATTTCAGATTGGTAACTGTCTATTGAAAAGTCTTTAAGCTCACTGATATCTTCATATGTATTTTTCCCACTACACTGATGAGTTCATCAAAGTCTTTTGTTTTCTGTTTTATACTAATATCGTCAGTGATATTTTAAAAATTCTTTCTACTGTTACTGTCTCTCTCCTTACCTGTATGTTTAATTCATGATGTCCAATTTGTTCACTCCATGTAGTAATTATGATTATATAATTCTTTGAAATTGTCAGTCTGAAAATTGTTATATTGGATTAAAAATTCATACATATTTTCTGAACCTGGCTCTTAGTGTCTCTTAAATTTTTGTAAAAAGACAAATACATCAAGTACATAGAATACAAGTAAAAAACGCCAGTAGTATGAGGATTTATATTTATATGGCTGGGCATTAAGATCTATTTCATCTTTGCTGTACTTGTAGGTATTAAAAGTTCTTTACTTTTTATATTCTTGTTTTATTTATTCCCCCCTGCTGGATTTGGGGAAAATAAAACACCTTGCTGTTATATAGCCTTTGTTATATCACCATCAATCACTTATACCCAAACCCTGTGGTAGGTTTGAAAGGTATCTGTAAAGATATTTGCTTTGTATTTTATACCTAAGTTTCTCTTGCTTTCCGTTTCCCTCTGTTTTCTCCGTCCCAGAACCATCACCCCAGTCTCTCTCTTTCTCTTTCTCTCTCTTCCTCTCTGTCTTCCTTTCTCCTCCAAAATTTTCAGTTTTGACTTTCCTAATACATGACAGAAAGGCAAGAAGAGGCTGGGATTTCAAAAAATCCTTTCCCTATTTCAAATCACACAATAGTGGCACCGTTTTTCTTAACCAGAAGCCCATTCTTGCCAAGAACAAGATATTTTGGGAGCATCTCTTTTCCTCGGATGTCAGAAATTATTAAAATCTGAGCATTGTGATGGGAACTTGTCAAAACTCTTACAGGTAAATTTCATAGAAATATATCTTCATTACTCCCACTAAAGAAGTTTCTCACCAAGTTGTAACTGAACCTACTTTTCACCCAGTGTCTAGCAAATTAAAGATGTTATTGTGTGTGAGAGGAAACTGAGTTGATTTGAACATGGATTACCCCAACCTATCTTTGTGTTAACAATCCATCCCAAATGTATTATCATGCACTGGAGTTAATAATATATGCAATTTATAAGGATTAACTGCAAAGGCATTGAAAATCTGAAAATGAATCTGATTTTTAGATTTAAAGGCAATTTCTAGCATATTAAACCTGTGCATGTTCTTAAACATCATAAACAAATGAAGCATTCTACATACTCACGATACATGTATGAGTGATATGGGGGCAATATTGAAGTAGACACAAGCTCACAGGAAAGAGAAAATATCATCATATTATCCAAATTACACAATGAACCCTGTGGTAGCTATCTACCCACATATTCTAATAACAATATCAGAGGAACTTCATTAGGAAAGTCTTTTTTTATGTGGTGCTGACCAATCGAACCCAGGGCCTCAGGCATGCAAGGCAAGCACTTTACCACTGAAAAAAAGTAAAAAGAAAAGTCTTTTTTATGAACTGATAAATTTAAATTTTCCCTTAAACTTGATGATGTTTTAACTCGTGGATCTACATTACTAAAAGTTGAAAAGTTATTAGCAAGCAGACCTACCTGATGTGACATTTTACAAATTTCCCTGCCAAAGTTTTCTATTCTTTGTTATAATTGACATCTTGCTGTGATTCCCATTACCCAGTGCAGAAGAAAGTCATTTGTGGATAAACGCAATAAAATATACTTATCGAATTTTGTTCCCCTTTTTTGAACCCAGAATTCATCATTATTGACTGGTGCATTATAAAATTAAACTAAAACTAGGCCACAGTGGGTCATGTTTTCATAATGCTAGGTACTCAAAGGCAGATATCTGGAGGAGGGAAGTTCAAAGCCTGTATAGGAATAAGACCGCATGACTCTCCATCTCTGATGAACTAGCAAAATGCTTGTGATGGTTCTAGCTATGAGCCTCAGCCATGAACAATAAGGCTGAGTCAATGTGATTTTTTCTAACGCATTTATAAGATTATTTCTTTGTTGCTTTTTATGTCCCTCCCCTACAGTATAATCCCAGCTTTCACTGTATTTGATGTGGGTATAATTTTTGGAGGGGAAGGTGAAAAACAAATCGTTTCCATAGGGATACAGGTGGAGACATTGCAACAATGAGATGTACAAGTTGTTATGTTGAAAACGAAATTTACAACTTTTGGGCGGGGGGGAGGCAGGAACGATGGGGGGGCGTTGGGGAGGATGGGAAGGGATGGGAAGGGGAAATAAAGGAGGAGTCTACAATGCTTGATAAGAAGTGTACTCATTATCTTCCCATGTAATTGTAATTCCTCTGTACAGTATTTTCACAATAAAAAAAATAAAGAAAGAAAGAAAGCTGAGTCAGAAATTAAGTCGCTTAGCTCAAACACATCCATCATCACCACCACCACCACAAGAAGTGATACCAGACAGAATACACCATGTGTTCTTACTTTACCCTTGAAATGTGATCTCTGACTACAGGTGATACTACCATGATATCAAAACTTACTGAGTTAACCAGATATGCTTTATTTGAAAAGGTGAAGTATTTCTTCTACATCTGTATCAACTTACACTTATTGTGTGTCCAAAATGGGAATGATCACGACTTTTACCAACTTGAAAATGGTCTCTATTTAAAACCACTGGAGGATTTCAATGCCCAAATTTCATAGAAAAAGAACATGGAACATGCAGAAAATATGTTCAGAATTAATCCTAGCATCTCTACTTCATTTACATTCTGATGACCATAATATTCCACAAAGTCTAACAGAAAAGCTCAAGAGACACATCTCCAGTTAACCAACACAAAAGCCAAGAAGTAGCAGTGTGATTCAAGTGGTAGAGCTACAACTTTGA
>NW_027204035.1:0-20000 GCF_024711535.1 Dipodomys merriami | reverse complement strand
TTTCTTTGCTAAAACTTTTTTCAATCTTTAATCTTTGCCTTTTTTGATAAAAAAAATTGTCTTCCAGTAATATTCTTTTCCTCTTATAATTTTTATTTTGGGGATACGGGAGTGTACGTTTTTGCTTTCTTTTTATAGTCTTCTTTCTCTTTTTTTTTCTTTTTAAATTATCTTTTTGTTTTTTGTTTAGCTCTACTGAACTTCTCATTTTTTCTTCTTCCTTTCTTATCCGTTTCACCTTCTCCTCTCTTTCGTTATTATTTATATGACTTAATTCTTGTCTTCCACATCCTCTGATAAACCCCTATTTGACTATTAGACCCTATCCCCCATTGTGTACACATTTAATCCACAAATTTATTATGCAAGTCAAAACCTCTAAGACTTAAATTCCTTAAAAGCAGTACTACCTGTTTATACCTATATAATATTTTAAGCATTTTTATTTTTAAATTTTTCACATCTCCTTTATATACCTCCCCTTCTCTCAATAAGTTCATGTTCTTATCTAAATAGATTGTTATCGACTCTACATAATTTTATTAATTTCTACCTTTCTATTTGTTCTGGTCTCTTTTCTTTTCCCTTTCCCTTTCTTTTTTTTCCCTCTCTCCATACTTTCATCCTACCCAACTTATTTCCTGCTATGAGATTAAGACTTAGTTAACTCTCCCTGAGCCTCCCCACATCAATCTATTCCTATTTTTTACCCACATCTCTCCCTAACCCTAATAATTTCAGGTCTTCCAAATTCTTCTTTGCGTTTCATAGCACATTAAGGTATAGTTGTTTGATGTTGAATAGATGTATCGGTTGAACTAGATTGTATCTGTAGAAAATTGACTGTGCAAATTCAGACTTGGGTTGATGCTTGCCTTAAGATAGTGTTCTAGCACAAAACTGGGGCTATTTTCATCTCAAATGGGCAGAACAAGCCAGAAAAACACAAGAAAAATGGCAAATCCGGGTATCTCAATTCCCAATCCCAATAATCAGGGGAAAAAACAAATAATGAATAATCCAGAGGAGAATTCCCAAATAGCTCTACAAACACTGCTGGCAAACATGATAAATCAAAAGATTGAAAGCATACAAAGGTCGCTGTATGAGCGTGATAGGGAGAGAGAGGAGGAATTCCAAAAGTTTATACAGCAATATCATAAGCATGAGGAAGCTACTCAAAACCCCATACAGGATTTGCATGAGCAGCTTGAGAATACTCAGAGAGAAACACAGGAACGGCGTGAACAGGCTGAGAACACTCAAAGAGAACTACAGGAATCCCAGGAACAGGAGGAAGCTTATCAAAGAGTAATACAGTAATTGAGAGAGCAGGAAGAGAATACACAAAGATCACGAAAGGCATTCATGGAATCCATTAACAAAGAGCTGAAGGAAGTCATGGAGACCACAAAGAGAATGCTGAATGTAACCCAACAGAAGGAATGGGAGTCCAAGGAAACCATAACCAATCAAATAAGTGATCAGAGATTAAACACTGAACATCAAATTAAGGAAGTAAAGAATTTCGTACAAGATCTAAAACAAAGCTTCAATAAAGAACTTGAAGCTATCAAAGCTGACCAATTAGAAGGAAAAAGGGATAAAAAACAAAGTAGAAAGTCTTGACAGCAGGTTTGACCATGTAGAAGATCGAATCTCAGGGACTGAAGACAGCCTAGATATTATACAGAAAAAACATACAACCATCCAAGACATGTCTAAGAAATATGATAGATCTATCCAACACTAGGAAGACACCATCAGAAGGGCTAATCTAAGGATAATGGGTGTAGAGGAGCACCTTGAAACAGAAGTTAATGGTCTAGGAAGTTTGTTTAACAGGATCCTAGCAGAGAACTTCCCAAACATGCAAAAAGATAGGCCTATTCAGATACAAGAAGCTTTTAGAACCCCAAACAGACCAGACCAGAATAGGACATCTCACTGTCACATTATAATCCACACAGGATCAACTCAGACCAAGGAAAAGATCCTTAAAGCTGTCAAGGAGAAAAGATTAATCAGCTATAAAGGGAAACCAATTAGAATCACCTCAGATTTCTCAGCAGAGACAATCAAAGCAAGAAGAGCCTGGAATGATGTATGCCATGCCCTAAAAACAAACAACTATCAACCAAGAATACTGTACCCAGCTAAACTCTCCTTCATAACTGAAGGCCAAATATAAACCATCCATAGCAGAGAAAAATGGAAACAAAACATCTCCACCAAACCAGCCCTACAAAAGATTCTTAAAGATGTCCTACACACAGAAAACCAACAAGACCACAATAAAGGTCAAGAAACTGCACCCAAACTGAGAATGCAAGAACCATAGGAAGAACCCAGTTTTTGCAAGCTCCAAGAAGGTGTATAACATGGCAGGAACTCCCAAATACCTCTCAGTCCTATCTCTTAACGTTAATGGTCTGAACTCTCCAATTAAGCGACATAAACTGTCTAGTTGGATTAAAAAACAAGACCCTTCTATCTGCTGCCTGGAGGACTCACATCTTGCCCATAAAAACAAACACATTTTCAATGTTAAAGGCTGGAACAAAATCTACCAAGCAAACGGCCCTCATAAACAGGCAGGCGTTGCAATCCTAATATCAGATAAAATAGACTTCAAATTAAAATTCATGAGAAGAGATAAAGAAGGTCGCTACATACTAATTAAAGGATCTCTCCTTCAGGAGGATATTAGAATTCTAAATATCTATTTGCCAAACAACGGAGCACACAAATTTATCAAAGAAACACTACTTTCCCTCAAATCCCATATAGATCCAACGACATTAATTGTTGGGGATTTTAACACAGCACTCACCGCACTAGATAGATCAACTCGGCAAAAACTCAACAGAGAAACCGCAGATCTAAACACCTGCATAGATGAACTAGACTTAAAAGAAATCTACCGGACATTTCACCCAGCAGAATCAGAATACACGTTTTTCTCAGCAGCGCATGGAACAATTTCTAACATAGACCACATTTTAGGCCACAAAGCAAACTTGTCTAAGTTCAGAAACATTGTAGTTATACCTTGCATTCTCTCTGACCACAAGGGAATAAAATTAGAACTCAAAACCAAAAGCCACCAAAGAAAGTCCGGTATCACATGGAGGCTGAACAACACAATGCTGAATCATGAGTGGGTCATGGAGGAGATTAGAAAGGAAATTCAAATGTTCATGCTATTCAACAAAAATGAACACACAAATTACCAGCTCCTCTGGGACACAGCAAAGGCAGTACTCAGAGGCAAGTTTATAGCTCTGAGCTCCTACATCAACAAATTGGAGAGATCTGAAACTGACAATTTAATGACACATCTAAACCTCCTTGAAAAAGAGCAGCAAGATAAACCCCAATCCAGTAGATGGAAAGAAATAATTAAAATTTAATCAGAATTAAATGAATTAGAATCCAAAAAATCTATAGAAAGAATCAAAAAAACAAAGAGTTGGTTCTTCCAAAAACTTAAAAAATTTGACAGACACTTAGCAAATCTTATCAGAAAAAGAAGAGAACACACCCAAATTAATAAACTCAGAGATGAGAATGGAAACATCACCACGGAAACAACCAAGATTCAGAACATTATAAGGAAATACTTCTCAAAACTTTATGCTAATAAGTTTGAGAACTTGGCAGAAATCTACCTTTTCCTAGCAAATATTGACATGCCAGAACTAAACCAAGATGAGTTAAACCAGCTTAACAGGCCCATATCAAGCATTGAAATAGAAACAGCAATAAGATACCTCCCACCTAAGAAAAGTCCACGACCAGATGATTTTACAGCGGAATTCTACAAGGCCTTCAAAGCAGAGCTCACACCAATACTCCACCACAGCTCAGTACCAAACATATTCTATGAAGCCATCATAACCCTCATCCCAAAACAAGGGAGGGACTCATCAAAGAAAGAGAAATATAGACCCATTTCTTTGATGAACATTGATGCAAAACTTCTCAACAAAATTTTGGCCAATCGACTTCAACAATTCATCCAAAAAATTATACACCACGATCAAACAGGATTCATTTCAGGGAGGCAAAGCTGGTTCAATATACGCAAATCAATTAATATAATTCATCACATCAACAGGAGCAAGAATAAGAACCACATGGTTATCTTAATAGATGCAGAAAAAGGATTCGACAAGATCCAATACCCCTTTACGATGAAGGTTTTGGAAAAATTGGGAATCCATGGAACATTCCTCAATTCAATAAGGGCTGTATATGACAAACCTACAGCCAGCATTATACTTAATGGTGAAAAACTAAAGCCATTTCCTCTTAATTCAGGAACAAGACAAGGATATCCACTTTCTCCACTTCTCTTCAATCTAGTATTAGAAAGTCTAGTTACACCAATAATACAAGATGCAGATATAAAGGGGATCCAAATAGGGAAAGAAGAAATAAAACTCTCCCTCTTTGCAGATGACATGATTTATATTTAAAGAATCCCATAGACACCACTTCCAAATTATTCAAGCTGATTCAAAACTTTGGCAAAGTAGCAGGTTATAAAATTAACCCCCCAAAATCAGTGGCTTTTCTGTATGCCAACAATGAGAAAAGTGTGGCTGAAATTAGGAAAGCAACTCCATTTGTAATAGCCCCACAAAAAATAAAATACCTAGGAATTAACTTAAACGAAGAAATGAAGGACCTCTATGATGAAAACTTTAAAATCTTGAAAAAGGAAATCAACAGAGAACTTAAAAAATGGCAAAACATCCCATGCCCCTGGATTGGAAAGATTAACTTCGTGAAAATGGCAATACTTCCCAAGGCTATCTACAAACTCAACGCAATACCTATCAAAATTCCAACCTCATTCTTCAAGGAAATAGAAGAGGCAATCCAAAAATTCATATGGAAAAACAAAAGACCCCGAATAGCAAAAACGCTCCTCAACGGAAAGAACACTGCTGGAGGAATATCAATACCAAATTTCAAACTCTACTATAAAGCCTTAGTAATGAGAACAGCTTGGTATTGGCATAAGAACAGACCTCAGGACCAATGGAATAGAATTGAAAATCCAGAAATGAGCCCACAGACCTATAGCCATCTACTCTTCGATAAGGGAGCTAAAACAATAGAATGGAAGAAAGACAGCCTCTTCAGTAAATGGTGCTGGCAAAATTGGTTACCTACTTGTAGAAAACTAAAGCTGGATCCTTATATATCACCCTGCACCAGAATCAACTCCAAATGGATCAAAGACCTCGAAGTCAAAGCAGACACTCTGAAACCTTTACAGAATGGAATAGGAGAAACTCTAGGTCTCCTTGGCTCAGGCCGAAATTTTCTGAATAGAGACCCGGAAACACAACAAATCAAAGAAAGGTTGGACAAATGGGATTGCATAAAGTTGCAGAGCTTCTGTATGGCAAAGAACATAGCTAGCAAGATCAATAGAAAGCCCACAGATTGGGAGAAGATCTTTACTAGCCATACAACGGACAAGGGTCTCATATCTAAAATATACTAGGAACTCAAAAAATTAAATCCCCCAACAACAAATCCTCAAAGAAACAGATGTCCAATAAATAAGTGGGCTAACGACTTAAATAGAAACTTCTGTGAAGAAGAAAGAAGGATGGCCAATAGAAACATGAAGAAATTCTCAACATCCCTAGCCATAAAAGAAATGCAAATCAAAGCAACATTGAGATACCACCTCACCCCAGTTAGAATGTCAAAAATCAAAAATTCTACCAACAGATGCTGGAGGAGTTGTGGACAGAAGGGAACCTTACTTCATTGTTGGTGGGAATATAAACTTGTTCAACCACTTTGGAAAGAAGTATGGAGGTTCCTCTAAAGACTTCACATAGAGCTCCCCTATGACCCAGCAATCCCACTTTTGGGCATTTACCCAAATGTTTACAAACAAGACCACACTAAAACTACCAGCACAACTATGTTTATTGCAGCATTATTTACCATAGCTAAGATATGGAACCAACCCAAATGCCCTTCAGTAGATGAATGGATCAAGAAAATGTGGTTTATATACACAAAGGATTTCAATGCCTCAATCAGAAAGAATGACATTGCTCCATTTGTTAGGACATGGAAAAACTTGGAAAAAATTATATTAAGTGAAGTAAGCCAGGCCCAAAGAAGCATAGGTCCCATGGTTTCCCTTATTTGCAATATCTAGTATATGCATGAGTCAAGCGAAAAAAATCAGATAATGTGATGTTAAAAAAATGAATTCTTAGATAGGCATTTTAATGTTTTTTTTTATGCATGTTTTTCTCATGCATTTATAAGTTTATTTTTGTTGCTTTGTATGTCCCTCCCCCACAGTATAACCCCCGCTTTCAATATATTTGATGGCTGTATAACTTATGGAGGAGATGGGGAAAAACAAGTCATTTAAGGATTCAGTTGGACCTGTTGCAACAATGAGAAGTACAAATTATCATGTCAAAAAGGAGCTTTACAATGTTGGTGGGGGGGAGTGGAGGGGGGTAAGGATTGGGTGCGGGGAAGAGGGGAGGCTGGGAAGGAAGGTGCAGGGTATACAAAGAGGAGGCTGCAATGCTTGGTAAAAAATGTATGCATTATCTTGCCCATGTAATTGTAACCCCTCTGTACAGTATGTTCACAAATAAAATAAAATTTAAAAAATGTATTCCATTTGCTGAAAAATTGAAAAAAGATTACACAATGGCTTTTCTCAAAACAAGGACATTGCTTTATCCAACTCCACACATTCTTGTCTTCACAGATGAGACCCAGAACACTTGCTAAATAAAGATGTACATACAGTCTATATATATGTTCCCGATTATGGGTGATGAAGTCCACACAGGAAAGAATACCAGAACATGAAATTTAATAAAGAAAGCTAGAGAAATGAAGCACATCCCATGCTTTCTCTTTCTGAAAAAGAATGATTCATTAATAAATGAAGAAACCCAATTGTGTTCCAACTGAAATTAACTGAGCTCCAATTTGAAGAAATAGTTGCAAATAAGTGAGTAGAAGATATATTTCTTTTAAGTGGAATGGTAATTGCATAATGAACAGATATTTTACAAGTATTAGAGGCAGGTGAAAAAGGAAGTAATAGTAAGTTTATGAGATGTGGCACAGTAAGAATATTTCTCTTTTCCTATATATGTATGTAATTGGGGGACTACCAGTTATACTGATGAAAGACAGATCTACAGGAGTAAAATAGGTGCATGTATATACTGAAACTAGCAATAGGTGTAGTTCAACAAATGGTTAAAGTTATATATACATAATTAAAGAAATAAAGGGAAAGAAGAAGAAAGGTCTTTTGCTTAAAGAACAGCTCTTTGCTTAGTCATCATTATACTAGTTCTGGAGTTCCAAATAGTCTCCTGAAAGGTAACTTTAAAAACAGCCTTCAAAGTAAGGTAGGAATTTTGATAAATAACGTGTTCATTATGGGCAACCTACTGTTTACAAAGGAGTGTCACACAAAATCTTGAAATTTTATACTCATGCATATGTCCAAGTTCTGGAGTCTCCCAGAGATGTTTCTGCATCTTAGGTCTCCTTTTATAATATATTTATATATTATGCCTTTCAGTGCCTTTGTCTGTATATTTCATGTTTATAGATACTATATACACAAAAATACATACTTTAGGGACTAATCCCTTAATCATTTATTAGTGATATATGTTTGTAAGTTTCCTTTTTCAGCTTACTCATCTCTTAGGTACCTACACCTATACTTTCCCGCCTTTATTTGTGCTAGTATTGAGGCTTGAACTCAGATCCTTGGACTGTTGCTCACAGCTGGTGTTCTAATCATCACTCAATGCTTCCACCTCTATATTTTGTTGGTGAATTGGAGATGAGAGCCTATAATGTTTGTCTAACCATTCAGGCCTCTGATTTCAGTCTCATCAATATTTTAGAATTACACACATCAATCATGTGATGAGTAGCATCACTATCTTTCCACAAGCAACATTATGTTACCTGTATAGAACAAAACTGATGTTGATGTGTACTATCTGAATCATACCAGGCTATAACAGGAAAACCAAGAGAATTTTATGATAACTGGGATTTACTTTTTATAAATCCCATTTATGTATTCAGTTTCTTTTTTTAAATTTTTTTGGTCGGTTTTGGGGCTTGAACTCTGGGCTTGGGTGCTGTCCCTGTGCCCTTCCGGTCAAGGTGAGAGTTCTACCACTTGAGCCACAGCATCACTTCCAGTTTTCTGGTGGTATTTATTGGAGATAAAAGTCGCATGACTTTCTTGCCTGGGCTGGCTTTGAACCGTGATCCTCAGAACTCAGCCTCCTGAGTAGCTAGGATTACAGGTGTGAGCCACCAGCACCCAGCTTTTATTCAATTTCTTATGAATTAATGTCTACATATCAGATGAGGGGTTATTTCATTCTCTTTTCCTTTTGTTCACATAAAATGATTGATTATTCTTCTACCTTTATAATAACAATTTATTTTTCCATAGAGGACTGCAAATATACTGAGGTCTGAGCACTCAAGAATTATTTCTAGCCTCTGAATTATCACAATCTGGTAAACTGTTCCCTACTCAAAAGCCACCACATTTCTTATCAGGAAGTTTATCATGATTTGGAGTAAATAAATCAAATATCTCTGTGATGATATATTTCAGCTTATGTTAATTTCTTTCTTTCTGGATAATTAGAGACAGAAGTCTGCTAGACTATTCTGCCAGGACTGCTTTGATCCTCAAATCTGACGCCTAAGTAGCTGGGATTACAGGTGTGATCCACTTGTGCTGATTCTGTCTGCATTTCTTAGTCAAGAATATTTCAGTACTTCATTTCCCCTTTTACATAAATATTACTAATGGTCATAAATATTACTATTGGTAGGTATCCCCATGGAACCCTTTAAGAGGCTAGTTCAAACAATAATGATTTTACCTATTAATTTGGACACAATTTATACCTGTATATTATTGGACCTATCCATCATGTGCATAATTTATCATAATATTTAAGTAGAAATTCCTTCAGCCCTTTTTAATATTTAATATTTTCTGTAAAAATATATTGCATGTACTATATTTTTTATTCATTGATATTTTAATTCTTTATGATCATGAAATTATATTTTAAGATTTATGTCTCTGAACTTTTTGGTTTGTATGTTTCTTTTTTGATGAACTTATAGCAAACACTATTATTGGGGCTACCATTATCTCTAATAAATATTCAGAGATTAAACTGACAGTTTGCCTAGTGTTAATTTGACCAGTTGTGTTAAGTCGTATTTGAGTTTCTTTTCCATCTTCATATGTTGATGACATGTTCTGACATTTTTTCCACTGGCTAATAATTGTAATATCATGTTAAGTAGAACTAATAATGTTACTTAGTTTTGTTAGCATTCCTAAGGAAAATTTCTATTTCCACATTAATAATAATAATAATAATAGTCACATTTGTGGCAGGAATATTGTTATCATTTATGTTCAAAAAGTGTGCCTTTAGTCAGACACAGTGGCTCATGCTTATAAGCTTAGCTATTTAGGAGGCTGAAATCTGAGGATCACAGTTAGAAGCCAGCCTGGGCAAAAAAGTCCCCGTGAAACTCTTACTTATCTCCAAGTTACCACTCAAAAACCAGAAATAGCACTGTGGCTCGAGTGGTAGAGTGCTAGCCTTGATCACAAACATAATCAAGAATAGCACCCAAGCCCTGGGTTCAAGCCCTACAACCAACAAAACCAAAACAAAGAAAACCTGTGCCTTGGCGGGTGCTAGTGGCTTATGCCTGAAATTCTAGATACTCAGGATAATGAATGTGAAGATTAGAGCTGAAAGCCCGCAGGAACAAGAAAGTCCCGACAATTTTCTCTCCAATTACCCAGCAAAAGTTGGAAGAGGAATTGTGGCTCAAGTGTTAGAACACCAGGCCCTGACTTCATGCCCTAATTTTGGTACAAAACACACAACAAAAATAAAACTCCTGTCTGTGCATTGAGACACACAATATTTATCACTAGGGAAACAAGCAATTGAGTAGATGATTTACAAGCCATTAGGGTGAAAACAATGTTGAGGGTGTATTACAGGACACGTAAGTATGATCTACGCTCCCTGCTCAGGTGAGTTTAGATTTAAATACACGGCTTCTTCCTTGCTAGAAAGGCACTTCAGACTCTTTTAGGTTTTGGCTATTTTTCAAGATAGGGCTTAAATTCATGCTCAGTCCTACTTGCTTTGTAAACAACCTGCTTGTGTCTCCATGGAACTAGAAATAACAGGCGTGCAAGTACTTACTGTGCCCAGCCTTTGTACATTTCCCTCCAGGATAATGGCCAAGACAACCACACCCAGACATTGGTTGAGATGGATTCTTGTGAGCTATTTTTTTCCCTGAAGTTGCTTGAAATGTAATCTCCCACTCTCTGTCCTCCAAATGGCTAATATTACAGGATTGAGCCACCATGCCAGCTTATCATTAATTTATATAAAAGTCAGACATTTTCATAGACAGCGATAAGATTAAAGGAATTTTAAATATATTTGAACTTACTACCATAAAATAGCTTCCATGAAAAAGAGATTCAGATAAGTCTTGCTTATTTATATCAGTAGATATTTGATCATGTATCTATCTTAGAACTAGTTATCATAAGTAATCTGGAACAAAACTGGCCATGGCTCTGAAGATTATTCAAAGCATGTCTTCAGGTGACTACCACAATTACAGGCTTCATTTTCCCAGGAAGTTTTCTGAGCACTGTGAAAGCATATCTAAATGTTAGCAGCTTGACAGGCTGCACCTGCAAAAGGAATATTTTCTTTCTAAACTGCTATGCTGTAGACCTCATATTAATCTTTTAAAGTGCAATGGAGATTTAGAGTAGATAAAATTGAAATGCATGTTTTCCAGGAGACAGGGACTGAAACCTATTAAGGTAGAAAACCTGAACCATTAATTTTCTTGTAGTCTGTAATGGGAGGCTTGTGATAGAATGATCTCTTCCTTCCAAGATCATTTCCTCGCTCTGTCTGTGTTCCATTGGTGTAATATCGTGCTCTTGATAATAAGTATTTGTACTTAGCAACAAGTTCTAGTGTACATTATAATTCATGGCTGATAAATCACAGCATTTACTCTACAAGAAGTCGTCATGCTAATTTCGGTTGAATTAATATTGAACTTGAACTAAGTGTTCTAGAAAATTTTGAAAAAAATCTGTACTTAGCTCTCAACGAAGAATATTAGACTGTAAATTAACCTTAACAAAACAATATGAACTTGTTTAGTTAAAATATGCATCCTACTTAAGTTTTAAAATGTTCAAGCTCCAAGTAAAAATAATAAAAACACATTTTCATGAGGAAATGAGTGGATAGAGAACTTTTATTGATTAAATTTAGTGCATTACAACTGAGAAGTTGTTTTGAACTGTGAACTCCTAGAGATTTGATAAGACTGTTCCATAGTTGAATGTATTCAGAGACTATGGGGCAATAAAGTTACTTTTTTATACATCGACTTATGATTTCCTTGTGAATTGTTTGGTAGGAAGTTGATGTTATTGATTCTTTTAGAGTAATATTTCTAGTGACAAATTTTCTGTTTTCATCTGAACTTTTTATTGTATATTCATTTCTAAGGTTTGCTTCTCTTTTGAATAGAATCCTAGGTTTTAGTAACTTTCAGTAAAGACTATCTTCTGCTAGTCATAGTTCCTAATGGATTATTGAATGTTTCAGCCTGGTTATGCTACTATGACAAGTTATATGAGGCTACATAATTTATGAAGAATAGAAATTTAATCCTCACAGCTCTAGAAGTGGTGACTAGCAAAAGCATAGTGCTGGCTGTTTTAGTGTCAGATGAGTCTCTCTCTCTCTCCTCCCCTCCCTCTCTCTCTTTCTCTCTTTCTACCCACCCCCTCTCTCTCTGCTGTCGAAAGGAACCTATAAGACTGTGTCCTTGAAGGGGACAAATATGAATTGTGCACATAATCATAGTATAGGGGATAAAAGAATGTGTGTAAGTCACTTTTCTCTAGCCCTTTTGTACGTCATTAATCTCCACCTCTCAACACAATCACAGTTTGATTAAGATTCACCAGAAAGTTTTGAGAAAGCATACGTTCAAGCTCTATCCTGGACTATTAGCACATCATTTGGTCTTTAAAGGGAACATGACTTTCTTTCTTCCCATATGTTTACTTTAAAGCATTTTAACTAGGAAACCTATAGGAGAAGTAATTTTATTTTGTTTTGATTTAGTCTTAATTGTACTTTGTCTTTATAACATGATTACATGATTGATATATAAATGGATTTGGGACCATGATTAAATTTTGTGTCTTCAAACATTGCTTCATATCTATTCTTTTCCATTTCTTATAGGATTCCTAGTATGCAGACTAATAATCAATGAATTCTAATATTTCAGTTTATAGTTCTTCATTTTGATGATAGCTTTATCTTCAGGAAACCTCATAATAAGCCAAGGAGCCTCGGGACAAACAATGACTCAATATTTTTGACATAGATGTTTATTTTAAGGCCTTATTGAAAACTGAGAAAAAACTATATTCAGAAACTTTAAGTTTACCAACATGTCTTTAATATTTTTCCTTTTATTCAATATTTTTCATCCATATACTTCTCACCTGAATTCTGATGTTCTTAATCTTATTTGGTTTGGTCCACTTTTCTGTTAAACCTATATTTTGATATTGATTTTGGTTGTCTTCAGAATTTTTATTTCATTATATTCTAAATATGTCCTTTTCTGTGAGAATATACATATATTTGTAGGTATACACAATTATTTCATTTCTGGTTAGCATAGATTGTTTTTACCTTTTATGAAGATAAAAATTATATTAAGAGACCAGAGGATTTGGCAGAGGAGAAGCTGGAGGCTAAACAAGCTCACTAAAACAAGCAGTTTTAGTGCTTCAGTGAAGAGTCCTAGGCTAGAGAATCACAACAAGTGTGCCATCACAGTACAAGGAGTTTGGCCAGAGAAGGAAAATCCAGGCAGCTTGTTCAAGGACACAGATCTGAGCACTTGCCGGTAGCCATGGATGTGGCAGGTGAGGTGGCGGCTGAGGTGGTGGCTGCAGCCACTGTACATACAGAGAAAGTCTGGGACAAAGGCACCAAAGGCAGCTTGCCAGTGGATTCTACTGAACACCAGTAAGAACTGGCAAGGAGCAGAAATCATCATCCTGCTGATTGCAGACCAGGGACTTCCAAGGAACCAAGACTCTGGCTTGAGTAGAACACTGACATCCTCACTGCTTCTCACAGACCACAGTGGGAAGGCAGCTCCTCTCCAACCACTGGAGAAGATCTCCATCTTTGCTACTGACAAAGCCAGCAGAGAAGCTAGCTCCAACACAGGCCTTGGAAAAATACAATTGGAGACATTAGAAGGTCACAGGAACCTGACATAACCTGCCAGGCTCAGTTCCACCCAGGTGAAAGTCATCCAGCCCAGGCAGAGCAGGCTCCACCACCAGAGTAGTGACTTTCTTCACTGGGTAAACAGAGCCAGAGGCTGCTCCTCCCTAAGGCAGCCTAGACAAAGAACTGAAACTCAGTAAACATAAACCCAGAGAATGGATCCAGACTGGGCTCTGTGTGTCTCATGAACTAGCCTCTCAGGGAAAAGCTACTATTTGCAGAAAGGTCTCAACACTACCCAGAATCTAGCCTCAACACAGCATCTCCACATGAGAGGAAATAACCATCTTCCTCTTTTGTGATACTCAAAGCAGATCTCCCTGCATTCTCTCAGACAACAAGCCCAGTAACATGAGGAGACTGAAAAACACACTGCTGAATCAACAGTGGGCCATGGAAGAGATTAGTAAGGAAATTCAAATTTTCATGACATTCAACAAAAATTAACACACAAATTAGCAGCTCCTCTGGGACACATCAAATGCAGTATTCACAGGCAAAACTTAGCTCTGAGTTCCTACATCAACAAATTGAGAAATCTGAAACCAATAATTTAATGAGACATCTGAACCTCTTTGAAAAGAGCAGCAAGCTAAACCCCAATCCGGCAGATGAAAAGAAATAGTTAAAATTTAGTCTGGATTAAATTAATTAGGATCCAAAAAAACATATAATCAACAAAACAAAGAATTGGTTCTTCCAAAAAATTAACAAAATTGACAGACCTTTAGCAAATCTTATCAGAAAAAGAAGAGAACACACACAAATAAACAAACTCAGAGATGAGAATTAGAAACATCACCAGAGAAACAACCAAGATCCAGAAATTATAAGGGAATATTTCTCAAACTTTTATACTAATAAGTTTGAGAACCTGGAAGAAATAGAAGATTTCCTAGCAAAGATCGACATGCCAAACCTAAACCAAGATGAGTTGAACCAACATAAGAGGCCCATATCAAGCACTGAAATAGAAGCAGCAATAAGAGATCTCCCATCTAAGAAAAGCCCAGGACTGGATGGATTTACAGCAGAATTCTATAAGGCCTTCAAAGCAGAACTCATACCAATACTCCTCCAACTCTTCACTGAAATTGAAAGAGAAAGTTCACTACGAAACACATTCTATGAAGCCATCATAACCCTCATCCCAAAACCAGGCAGGGACTCATCAAAGAAAAAGAACTATAGATCCATTTCATGATGAACATGGCTGAAAAACTTCTCAACAAAATTCTGGCCAATCGACTTTAATAATTCATCCCAAAAATCATACACCACAATCAAACACAATTCATTTCAGGGATGCAAAGCTGGTTCAATAAACGTGAATCAATTAATATAATTCATCACATCAGCAAAAGCAAGGATAAGAACCATATGATTATCTCAATAGATGCAGAAAAGGCATTGGGCAAGATCCAACACCCCTTTATGATGAAGGTTCTGGAAAAACTACGAATCCATGAAACATTCCGCAATACAATAAAGGCTGTAAATGACAAACTTACAGCCAGCATTATACTCAGTGGTGAAAAACCAACACCATTTCCTATAAACTCAGGAATGAGACAAGAATGTCCACTCTCTCCACTTCTCTTCAATTTAGTATTAGAATACCTAGCCACAGCAATAAGATGTAAACATAAAAGGAATCCAAATAGGTAAACCTGAAATAAAACTCTCCCTCTTTGCAGATGACCTGATCTTGTATTTAAAGAATCCCATATACTCCACTCTCAAATTACTCAAGCTGATTAAAAAATTTGGCAGAGGAGCAGGGTATACAATTAACCCTCAAAAATCAATGACTTCTCTGTGTGTCAACAATGAGAAAAGTGTAGCTGAAATCAGGAAAGCAACTCCATTCATAATACCCCACAAAAAATAATATACCTATATATACCTATATATATATATATATATATATATATATATATATATATATATCAGATGATGTTAACAAATTTTTACCAGATAGAATAACATTGTGGTAAATATCTTAATATTCACTTCTAATTGCAAAACCTACATGAATTTTAATTGATTATGATCGATTTTTTCCTCTTATATAAGAATTTTTCAGCTTCATCTACTTTTATTCCTCTTCTGCTCTCTCTATAAATATTACAGTGAAAAAATTCAAGAAGTGGTGCTGTGGCTCAACATAGGAGAGTGACAGCTTGAACAACAGAGCTTAGGGACAGTCTCCTAGGCCCTGAGTCCAAGCAACATGACAGAAAGGAAGAAAGGAAGAAAGAGAAAGAAAGAAAGAAAGAAAGAAAGAAAGAAAGAAAGAAAGAAAGAAAGAAAGAAAGAAAGAAAGAAAGAAAGAAAGAAAGAAAGAAAGAAAGAAAACTAAATTCAATTATCATCTAATATCATTGGAATACAATCATAATTTCCAGAACCTAGACATTTCTGGTTGAAATTCAGACATAATATTTTTATCTTCAAGATTTCTGACCTTTAAAAAAATTCTTAGACTTAAAAAAACAATGCTCCACAAGAAATGTACTGATTACCTTATTCATGTAAATGTAACCTCTCTTTATTTTACAATAAAATAAAAATATTTTCTTTGGTACAGCTACATTTGTTATACATACTTTTTCTTAGGCAAGTAATGATATTAGCTCATACCTGTAGTTTTTATTACTTAGGATAGTGACATCTGATATCTAGAGGATTGTGGTCTAATGCAGAATAGTCTTTGAGACTCCATTTCCAGTATAACCATAAAAAGGAAAGAATTAAAGAATTACTTAAGCATGTAAAGTGCCAGTTGTTAGCAAGAAAGCCACACCAGAGGTCCAACCAAGTTCCAACCTGACTGCTACTGGGAGAATACTGAATCTTTTGATGTATATGGCCTATTGAACTTTTGTTACTTTCAACCAGAACATTATGTAGCTTTCAGCATAAATACATTTTATTATTAAGAAAAAAACATGTTGATATCCTCATAGTATTTTGTGACTCACAAGATTTCTAACCTGAGCCCTGGAAACAGGAGGATGTCTGGTTCTATTTCTGCATTTAGAGACTTTTCCTTCTATTTCTTGCCTGTCTCATGCCATTGGTCAAGGATTAAGTATACAGGGCTTTCTTTGTCATGATATCATGACATTAGCAAATTCTGGATGCAATAAATTTGTGCTTTTGTGGGTTTTAAAGTGATTTTACCATCTTTTAAGAATCACTGCCCTTCATTGGTTGATGTCTAATTGTCTCAAAAATTGTTGTGTTTTTTTGTATAACTTTTCTGATTTTTGCTAGTCTTTTTGTGTGCATGCTGTTTTTGTTTCAGAGTTCAGAGTGTACCTGACATTTCACTGCTGCCAATACAGCAAATCCTGTTCTGGTACAGAAATATTTTTGCTTTGCTTTAGATTTTTACTCTACTATAACAAGTCTACTAAAAGTAGATTTCCTTGTATCTCTCTTGCCTGTGTACCAAAACATTCATTGAATATCTTTTCCAGTGTTTTGTTTCAGGTATTTTAGTGTCAAGTATTATTGTGCCCAATCAGATCTTCTTTCTGTCTTTCTCCATTTCTGCATCTTTCCATCTCTTTCTCCTTTTTTCCCTCCTTTAGTCTGACTTCATTTAGAGATGTCAGATATGCGTATTTCCATTATCTCTCATTCATACTATCCATTATTTATATATATTTCACTTTTTTGTTGTTGTTGTTTTTATTGGAGCTTTAACTCTGGGTCAGCTCCTCAGCTCAAGACTAGAGTTCTAACACTTGAGCCACTTCCAGCTATTTCTATTCATGTGGTGCTGAGGAATCAAACCCAGTGCCTCATATATGCAAAGCATGTATTCTACAACTGAGTCAACTTTCAAGCCCCATATATTTCACTTTTTAAAACAACTGTTAATTTTAGATATTTGAATCTCAATAAAAATGTTTTAATTTTCTTACTTTGAAGGAAAACTGTTGTAAAACCAACCCCTAACAAATAATTGTATTAAATTCATATTTCATTTTTCAATTATATGTAGTGATTTTAATAAGGAAAAAATTCCACGATTCCTGATGAGGAATGAGAAAGCAGTTTTACTTCTACTTTATTTTATGCCTGATTTATGCTAGCTTCTTAACACTTCACTTGTATCATTTATTGGAGGCAGGTGTATGCTAGTGAGGACATAACTGACATAATCTGATGACTCAGTTCATAATAGATCATTTGCCTTGACTCTCTCCCAGAGATATCTTCTAATCTCAAATAAAAATATCCTTTTACAATAAATTCCTTCCCAAACTGCTAGTCTTAATTCTCACCATTTTAGATATTGATTATCTTTCCCCCTCTAATTCATGTTACAGATAATAGTTATGAGCAAATATATATATAAGCATATATATAATAAAATGATGGAGACCTGAATAACACTTCCAAAACATACAATTTTCATACTATACTCAATACAATTATCTGTATGAATAAAGAGTGGATTAGTCAATAACTGTATGCTCTAATATCTAATTAGAGATTATCATTGCATATTTATTGCAAGTGCTGCAATTTCAATTTTAATCTAAACCTTATTTACATAAGTAATCATTTATGAGAAGTACATATATATATATGCACATACATGTGGGTATATGTATATGTACATGTATATGTGTTTATGTTGTACTTTCCTAATCCTAGCTTACATTTTATCCTTGCCCAGTGCTTTTCATTAAACTTACTCCTTGTTGGTTTAATGATATCTTAATTAATGAGTTTTGTTGTTCGATTTTTTCTAACATATTTAGAAGATGACTTCTTTGTTGCTTTGTATGTCCCTCCCCCATGGTATAACCCTTGCTTTCACTGTATTTGATGTTGATATAATTTGTGGAGGGGAAGGGAAAAAACAAATCGTTTAACTAGGGATACAGTTGGACCCTTTGCAACAATGAGATGTACAAGTTGTTATGTGGAAAAACGAACTTTACAACTTTGGTGGGGGGAGGTGGAGGCGAGGAGAGAAGATATGGGGGGGCAGCAGCAACAATGCTTGATAAGAATTATACTCATTGAAGATGGCGGGGGGGCGGGGAAGCTGGAATCTGAAAAAGCTCTCCCATAGAAAGCAGTTTTAGAGTTCCAGTGAACAGTCCTAAGCCAGAGAATCACACGAAGTGTGCCATCACAGGACAGAGAGTTAGGCCAGAGAGGGGAAACCTAGGCAAGGAGACACATCTGAGTGCTTGCCAGCAGCCGCTGCGGCGGCGGCAGCAGTGGCAGCGGCAACCACAGGGCACCATAACTGAGCCACAGAGAGTCTGGGACAAATGAGCCAGATGCAGCAGGTGAGCGGATTCTACTCAACACCAGCAAGAACCGACAAGGAGCAGACATCTTCATCCTGCAGTTCGCAGACCACAAACGACCCAGGAACCAAGACTCGGCGTGAGTAGAAGCCCGACACCCTCACTCCTTCTCAAGAAGCAGAGAAGGGAAGGCCACCCCTCCCCCCCAGTACCAGAGATGTCCATCTTGGATACCGACAAAGCTCGGTGGAACTGCTAGCTCCAACTCAGACCTTGGAATAAACAAGTCATTTAGCAGGTGACAAGAATTTAACGGCGGCGTGACCTGCCAGACTCAGCTCCACCCAGGGAAAAGTCACCCAGCTCAGGCGCCAGCCATTGGAGTGGCTTTCTTCACTGAGTAATCAGAGCCAGAGGTTGCCCCTCCCTCTAGCAGCCTCAACAATCAATTGAAATTCAGTAAACAGAAACCCTGAGAATGGCTCCAGGCTGGGCGCTGTGAGTTTTTCACAAAATAGGCCCAGGGAAAAACTACTGTTTGTTGAAAGGCCTCAACTCTACCCAGAACCTAGCACCATCACTGCATCCCCCTCTTTTGTGATTCTCAAAGCAGATTAGCCTCCCATTAAACTAACCTGGGAGGAGGATCTCAAAATCCTGGGTAAAGCAGAGCATTTTTCTGCCTGTTCAAACAAACTGACTTAAGAAACCAATCAAGCCACAGGACCACAAGCAGACCAGACAAGAGGCTGGTTATGGACACAAGGGAGATACAGGATTTTTCCCACTCCTCCCAAAAAAATCAAAGTAGTTTTTTTTTTCTGTCTCTTCTTCTTCCTCTTCTTCTTCTTCTTCTTCTTCTTCTTCTTCTTCTTCTTCTTCTTCTTCTTCTTCTTCTTCTTCTTCTTCTTCTTCTTCTTCTTCTTCTTCTTCTTCTTCTTCTTCTTCTTCTTCTTGGTACCTTATATAAAAAATTTTCTTTCTTTTCTAAAACTTTTTTTAATCTTTAATTTTGGCCTTTTTTGAAAAAAAATTGTTTTCCAGTAACTTTTTTCTTTCCTCTTATGATTTTTATTTTAGGGATATGTGAATGTGCGTTTTTCTTTCTTTTTTTGTCTTCTTTCTCTTTTTTTCTTTTTATTTACCTTTTTGTTTTTTCTTTAGCTTTACTGAACATCTGATCTTTTTTTCACATCCTTTCTTATCCTTTGCACCGTTTCCTCTCTTTTGCTCTTCTTTATGTGACTTA
>NW_027204034.1:0-43162 GCF_024711535.1 Dipodomys merriami | reverse complement strand
CAGGAAAGCTGGTTTCCCTTCTAGTTGGGAGGGGTATTGCCTTCTAGTAAGGAGGGGGTTTCTGATCAATTTGATTCAGTTTCATACTGCCCAAATAAGTGTCTAATGTTTGTCAGGTATTGACTTGTGAAAACATCCTGCATGGGGAACTCCAGTCTTAATGACCTTATGGTGACCATGCTTGGCTCCAGGGCCTCAATCCACCCTCTAGTTAATCCTACAATGTGGTTGCCACTTCAGTCTTGGAGAAGACACTGTGTATGACTTCCAATTTTGAGTCTACCAGGACTGAAATTGAAATGGATAAGCAAGGTAAATACTGTGGTGATTCTGTCCACATTCTAAGTACTGCTATGACTGTGTGGCAGGGAGGCCACACAAGTAGTCCTATTTGTGCTGTCATGGATTTCAGACCCCATGGGCATGAAATGCATGATAGGTCATCAAGACAACTTGGAACACCCTGTTGCTCTTCTCAAAAGGAAGAGTCTATTTCAAAAACCCCTGAAACTGATTAGCTCCATTCTTTCAAGGCCAACTATACCTGGGGAAAATTTGACATTTCTGGGATACTTACCTGGATGTAGTGAAGGCTAACCCTTTGAGATGAGCAATAAGCACTAATGATAGCCAGGCGAAATATCTGGTGGTATTGCAGAAGACCAATGTTGAAGATATTACTGACCAACTGGAGTGGAATCTGTGCTTTGGTTCAATTATCCAACCTGCACCTGACCATTCTCAAATACCTTAGGTAAGGAGAGACTTCATAGTAGGTCATTCAAGAATCATATTTACAAATATGGTATTTAGGAGCCCCTAAAATTTTCCCGAAGTGCTTAAAGCTAGAAACCAGAAACAGCAGTTCAAATTAGTTTTATTCTTTTGATCTCCAAAATCGATTATTTGAATATGTGCTTTTATTTATCAGCAAGGTTTGTTAATTGGAAATCCTGCCAAGGTGGGAAAAAACTAGGAGCCACTGGAAGGATTGAATGGGAGAAATTAGCTCTAAGTATAATACTTGAAAGGGAATCTGTGTGGTAGTTGGAGGCCAATGCTACAGAAAGACTTACAAGTATTTAATACTGGCAAACAAGTTACCTAAGAACTCAGGTGAAGCTGAGTGTAATCCTAGATGTTCAGGTGGCTGAGTTTGAGGATCTGTGTTTGAAGTTTACCCGGGCAGGAAAGACAAGACTTTCCAACTAACCTGCAAAAAGATAAACTGTAGGGAGCCGAGGCGAGACTCCGCCCACTCCCTTGCAGTTTTGAGGATTACCACTCCAGACGGTGCTTGGCGGGACGCCTGGGCTGTGCGCGTGCGCGAGCCCGGTAGTGTCCCCAGCCAATCCCATGACACCTGGTGACGGTAAAAGGCAGGCGACCAACAATAGAAAAGACCCGTGTTCGAATTCCCTATATAAGCGGCTGTATTTCGGGTGCACGCTCTCTCGCGCCCAAGCTCTCCTACAACTAAAAGGCTCTCCAATAAAGCGTGATCTGAGAAGACTCCTGGAGTGGTGGTCGTTTTTCCTCGCTGGTCGAGTAGGCGGTCACTACAATAAACTACTGGAGTTGTGGCTAACGTGGTAACCTTGAGCAAAAAAAGAGATGAGATCAAACTCCGGACCAGCCTACAGTCCGTTAAAAAAAAAAAAAGTTTGTGTCTGTGTGGTGGCAGGTCCCTTTACTAGCTTGATGATTGAACAAGCATTTTAAAAATGAGTCATGGTGTCAATATTTACCTCTTTAGTAACTGTTTTCAGAGGAATGTGTGGATGGGTGCTTTATCTCCTGTATAAAAGTTTTGTTCAGTGACTGAAAAACTGCCTTAACCAAACACTCTTTAATCAAAATACCCTTTGGATACTGCTGAATAGGAAAGTCAGTGCTTTAGGTTGGAAGAAAAAGTAAAATAAGGTGGGAGAATTGCAGAAGGTAAGTCTTCTTGACTGATATAAGCACTGCCCTTGTAAAGGTAGTCACAACCTTACCAAAGCTATTTTAGAGAAGTGCTAGGGGTTGGAGGCATGGCTCTAGTGGTAGAACACTGGCTGGGTAAAAGTTGGTTATTTTTCTTTTAACATGGCCAGGTGTTCTGGGGGTTGATTATTGAAGCTTTTGAATAGTTTGAAAGGGCTCTAAAATTTGAGCTATCATGAAATATGATCCAAAAGTTCAAATTCAGGGGACCCAGTGGTAGGCTGCCCATCCAGTGTGCTTATTCAACTTGGGCATGCAACAGACAGCAAGGCAAAGTTTGCTCCTGCAAAAGGCATTCTGAGTTGGTGTTCTTAGGATACCTTAATTTCCCCAGGAATTTCCAATACAAATCTTCCATGCCACTCATGAGGGATCCTAGGAAGCCATCAAGAGGAGAGACACACTACCATTCGGTTGTGGCAGTCTCATGCATGGGCTAAACCTACCATCCTTTGTAGCTGACAATGGACCTGAGATGTAAAATTAATCCGCAACATCAGGAAGGGGTCCAAACAGGCACCCTGAGAAGCAAGCAACCTCATGCATTGGCTTCGGTAGAAAAAAATGAAACTATGAATACTGCTTTGGTAGTTGTGTGTTTGCAGGGGCTGTGTGTGATAATTGTCTTACATACAGACTCTTAAATTCTTTGTGACTAAGAGTCTTAATCTGCAACTTCATTTGTCCAGCTGTGGAAGAATGAAATGTTGGAGATGGAGTCATCTCTGAGAAAAATCTCTAGTAAGGGAGTTAAGAAAAGGGGTGAACAAGAGATGAAATGAACCACAAGATAAGTATTCAAATGTTTTTTTTTCTTTCTTGCGATTGTTTCTAACATATTTATAAGATGATTCCTTTGCTTTGTATGTTCCTCCTCCACAGTATAAACCCTGCTTACACTGTATTTGATGTTGGTATACTTTGTGGATGGGAAGGACAAAAACAAATCGTTTAAATAGGGATACAGATGGACCCATTGCAACAATGAGATGTACAAGATGTTATGTCGAAAAACGAATTTTACAACTTTTTTTTTGGGGGGGGGCGAGGGAGATGGGAAGGGATTGGGAAGAGGAAACAAAGGAGGAGGCAACAATGCTTATAAGAAATGTACTCATTACCTTGCCCATGTAATTGTAACCCCTCTGTATGGTATTTTCACAATAACGTCTGAAGGGCAGAGTACACCAAAAAAAAAAAAAAAAAAACAACTTCCATTTCAGCATGTCTCTGTGATTTGAGAATTCTAAACTTAGGAAGCCTAAGAAAATTGGAGCTAAGAAGGCTCCCTCAGACATTCTTTATATTGTTGTCTTTTAGGGAGAAGGTGGGGAAAGATATGAAAACATGTATTAAGGCTGAATTTTTTATTTTTGTGCTCTATTTCTAATGTGCACTTGTTAAATCTTGTATATCCATGTCTGTGTAAATATCTTCAGAAGGATCTGTTGCAGGCATTCAGTAATTAACTGACTTAATAGCAAAAGGTTCTTGAAATTTTGTTATTTACAATGTTCCAGGTTTAAGAAGTTATCATTGCGATTACATTTAAAGAAAACTTCATATAGGATTACTTTTTCCTGGATATTCAAAAGAATGTTATGTAGGTTTGAAAGTTTTATAAAAGGAAAAACCAGCAAGTAGAGGAAACATGGTAATGATGAGTACATGTTTTTGGAATAGTTCTATAACAGGCCACTGAAGATTGTTTCAAGGGCTGGGAAGGTAGCTCAATGGTAGAGTGCTTGCCTTGCATGCATGAGGCCTTGGGTTTGATTCCTCAGCACCACAGAGGCAGAAAAAAGCCAGAAGTGGTGTTGTAGCTCAAGTGGTAGAGCATTAACCTTGAGCTGAAGAGCTGAGGGGGAGTGCCCAGGCCCAGAATTCAGGCCCCATTACCGACAAAAAGTTTCAAACAGACTTGGGTGAGGAAAATGGGGTGGGGCTGTTGTGCGACCTTATCAAGCATGAATGTCAGAACTTAGAACACCAGAACAAGGTCAGCCTAGATATGTCATAACCTTCCTTTTATTCTGTATATTTTTATTGCAAAAATGATGTGCAGAGGGTTACAGTTACATGAGCAAGATAATGAGTACATTTAATATTATAAAGATAAACTCTGTTTATACCCTGGATCTTCCAGGGTATTTGAAAAGGTGGGAACTGCATGACCTCAGTTGAGCCAGGCCCACTACTTAATCAGTCAGCTCAAACCTGCCAACTATTAATGAGCAAAGTTGGATCATCAAAGGAAAAAATACAATCCAAAAGCAACTTTATTTAAGTCATAGAAAGGTGTCTGGTATTGCAGAGGACCAGTGTTGGAGACCTTACTGGCTAACTGAGTTGGAAACTGCACTTTGGTTCAACATACATCCATTTTACCCAAGCTATTTGAGAATGCCCAGTTGAGAAAATGCTAACATCAAGTAAGGAGAGAGATTCATCCCCAGACAGTCTTCAACTTTCATCTTTGTGTAGATGCTATTGGGGTCTCCCAAAGAGTTCCTAATCAAAACCTGCTATTTCATTTCTAGCTTTAAACTGGTAATACCTATAAAATGTAGATTTCGTTCTATCCATTAGTAGATTAGATTATCTTTATTATCAGCAGAGCCTTGATAATAATACTAGACACCATCAAGGTAATAACAGAACAACTAAATGCCACTAGTAGGATGGCATGGAAAGACTAGCTTTAGGTATATTAGCTGGAAAGGGAATTATTTCTGTGGTGATTAGAAACTGGTGCTGCACAATGGCTTTACATAGATTGAAGGCTGGCAAAAGGTGTGCCATTTACTAGCTTGTTGATGAATAATTTGGAAGACAAAGGAATGGTGCTGTCCAAATTTGCCTCTAGTACTTGTTTTCATAACAATGCCTTTGTTGGTTGTTGTATGAATGAGGGCAAAACACCCATTTATTAAATAGTCTCCCTTTGGATACTGCTGAATGAGAAAGTCTAGCAAAGCTGACTAGGTTTGAAAAAACAGATAAAACAAGGCAGGACTGTAGGAGTTAGAATCTTTTCTGCCAAAGTGCTTGACATAAGCACTGCCTTTTAAAGAAGAGCTGCTATCTTACAAGAAGCTAAGACTGCTTTTCTGACAAACTTTGACCAGATATCCTGGTTTTTCCTAATTTGAAAGTTTATCTGAGCAAGAAAGTTTATGATCCCAAAATTCTGATGAGTGAGAGATATGGTTGACTGACTGCTCAGCATGCTTGCTTGGCTTCCTGTCAGTATCAGATTCTTCTGCAGAAGTAAATTATGCCTTGCTGGGTTCCTTTCGAGTTGTGGGATATGAAGTGTCACATAGGCGAAAACATCAAAATATTTACAACAACTGCTCTGATGAACTTAAACTCCTTATTTGGGATAGCTTTGGAAAAGCACAAGTTAAAACTGTATATTAATTATACAAAGGGATTTTACTGTTACTTCCATGTATACAAGGTGTACTTTTAAAGAATTTGATCACTCCTCCCCTTTTTATGGCCACCTTTATAGAATGTACTTCAATCATCATCTCCATCACTTTCACCTTTCCCGTTCCCCATCTGGCCGGTTCTTGCTCCAGTCTGAGGATTCTTGTTTGCCTTTTATATCTTTTGCATAAGTTATTGTAAGCAAAAATACTTACAGAAAATACACTATAGACTGTGCTAACAAGGTTAAAAAGTTTTAGAATGGAAGATGCATTATGTTAACTCAGATATGCCTATCTTCAAACTTTTGTTTTCATTCTTTTCCATGAGGGGCCTGCTTTCAAATCGGAAGTGTTTATTATTTTCTGTTTAACCATTGAATCATAAGCATCTCCCATTACTTATTCTGAAAACATAGGCACCCATTGGTGGTGAGCCTGTCTGTTAGTGAGCAAGGGTATTTTTCATTTTATTGGAGCTTTAGTTCTGGTAATAGTTTATCTGCTTCTCCCTCTGCAATTTGCTTTTTGATCTGCAGTCTTTCCTGGAATAAAGCTGAGCAGTGGCAGAGCAAGTAGTCCAATGCTATGTTCACTCAGTTTGCTAGACAGCAATCTGCAAAGTAGGTATGTGCTCAAGGTGGTCCATTGAGGCATGGTGACAAACTATTATGTAAGTTATCCATACACACAAGGGAGTAATCTGTTTTTAGCAGAGATGTCATGAATATAAGATTTTGAAAATATTTTGTGGACTTCTCTACAATTAGGCTTGAGTTAATTTTGTGTTGCTATTACAAATACTTAATAGTCACCTTAGAAAGGCTTATTTTGGCTCAAAGATTTTGAGGTTCCAATCTATAATTGGGCAGACCTATTGTTTTAAGGCCTCCTATGTGGAGGATGGGGATGACATGATGGGTGTATGGTGTAGGAAAACTATTCACTTCATGGTCAAGAAAAATCTGGGGTCCCATTTCTCACTTCAAGGACACACCCTACATAACCAGAAGACCTCCCATGACACACCCTAAATAACCAGAAGACCTCCCACTAGGTCTTACATTCTCATTTGCACCATCTCCAAGAAGCTAAGGGCAGAGCCTTTAAAACACAGGCATTAGGTGGACACTTAAGATCCAGCCTATAGCATTACTTTTTGAACCGTAATGTGCATATAAATTATTTGGGAATTTTAAATGTAGCTTCAGATTCAATGGGGCTGGGGCTGCTGAGAATTTTTGAGTTTCTAATAGGTTCTATATTAACACATATTTGGGTTTGGGGATTACTTTTTGAGTAACACTGCTCTTTGTACCACATTTGTGCCATAAACTTCAAGTTTTCAGCTAGTATCTTAACACTGGAGGAATGAGAACAAGCAAAAGAAGATACATAGCTATTAGGCCCCTAAAAGCCACAGAAGATAGGCAAAGAGGTAGCTTAAACACTAGCATCGGTTTATTTGGAAGAAAAATCTACAGAAAGGGTCTCAGATGTTGTAAGGTAAATTATCAGAATTCAGATAAACCACATTTTGAGAAGTAGAATCTTGGAGTTTTTGTAACAATGCACTGCCTACAGACTGCTAACTGAATAATGAGGCCTGCAATCCACAAATACACTTAACACAGCTAGGGAATAGGCTGGAGAGGAAAGAACAAAACCCCAAAAATTCAGCTCTCTGATGGATAGCTGAATTGGACACCATGATGACTGGAGACAAGCCAGGAGATGAGAGAAAGGACAGGAACATGGGGATACACATGGCATGGTGTCCCGCACCAGGGGGATGGGTCACAGGACACTCAGTCCCAGGCACTGAACTGACAGGTTCAGTAACCTATCAGCCAAGTAGCTACTCCTATCTCCAGGGATCCAGGTGTGCCTATCACCTGAGGGGGTGTGGTACTCAGGTACCAGCAGAACTTTTCCATCTAGGGTATGCTTAGAGGGTACTCAGAGGCTGGTGATCCAAGCCATTTAGGGAGTTAATCAATGCAGTGTGACGACCCCCCGCCCCCACGCCAAAAAAGAATGTAAAATGTGAAAATAGAGACTGAACAAAATTATTGAATTTTAAGAATAGGGCCAAACTATGCAAGGCAGGATTGAACTGGAACAACTAGTTATGAGGAAAGGACTAGGCCTATTTACCCCCTAGCTGTTCCTTCTACTGTAATTACTAGTTTTGAAAAAGCAAAACACCTGGCCCTGAAACCAGGAACTGCCCATTGCTTTAGGTCAAGAAATTGTTACAGGAGTACTTACAGTTTTGTTTTGGGAACGTTTGTGACGTATGAGCTTGCAAAATAAAATAACTGCTAAGTTTTTCTATACACCACCTTGCTTGAATCTGCTCTAAAAGAATGCATTTTTTTACCTTTATAAATCCTGAGCTATTTGAGTTTGGGACTGCTCATTCCCTAGATGAGTTAACCCTGGCTGGTCAATTGAATAAACTATCTTTTAAGATACTGGTCAGCGTCTGTGACTTTGTCCAGGGGGTCAGTCCACTTCATCTAGATGCCCCAGTGAGATCCTATTCTCGCCTGAACAGGACGACCCCTGTCATGACCTGACTTCTGTGTCAGGGGACAGGCCACATGGCTGCACCTAGTGGAAGGCCTTGAGAGACATTCCTCAGTCCCAGGTGCCCTTGCTCTGTGAAACCCCTGAAATGAACTCTGGAGTTTGTTCTACCAGTAAATTTCTGCCTGTAATCATCATGTAAAAATATAAATGAGTTGTTTTAAATTCCCAAGAAAAGTCATCAAGTTTTGGTGTTAGCAAAAACTTGAAAATTAAAGTTCTTCTTCAAAATAAAGCAATATTCCTTCACATTTTTGATAAGTCAGATAATTGGATTACAATATGAACAGCTTAATGCATTAAAACACCAGATCTTTGGTTTTCCGTAATATCCAAGTTACTATTCACTGGCAGAAATTTCTTCGGTTGTCTGGCCTCAGTCCCTCCTGCTGCTAGAAATTTACTTTCTCCCCTGAATCCCCTTTTCCCTGGGGAAAGAATAGCCATGGGTACAAAACTGTGAAATCAGAAAACAAAACAAAATTATTGATAAAGGGCAAAAACCTCCTGGTAAAGAAAAATCCCAGACAAAGGCTGACTAGTAGTCAGCTTTTGTCCCTTCCCCATCCTTGATAAAAAAAGCAAAAGAACATCTCTCCCTCACTCAATTTACCAAACTGGCAGCTTTGCAAAAGGCTATTGACAACCAAAGCTTATCACCAGCTGCATTAAAGAGCTGTTAGGAGCTTATAATAAAAATAATTTCTAAAGTAGTGTCAATAGCTTTGATAGTATTGATCATGCTGACCAAGTCAAGATTATGTTTTGCCTATGCTCCTGTGAGTCAAGGCTATGTTTCTGCCATGTTTTGCTTCTATAACCTTGCTTTCTTGCCTTGGTAACAAGGCCTTAAGCCCACCAATTGAAGACCACCGCTGAGTGGTCCCACTATGAGTGGCCTATTACAAATGATTACATATGATATTACCATAAAGATCAAATTAATTTAAAGGTCATATAACTGTAACCAATGAAAAATTCACCAAACCTGCCTTGCATAGCTTGTATATATAACTCTATCTAACCTACCCCTATAAAAACCCATCCTACCCTGAGCTCAAGGCTGTTCTCCTACTTTCCCAGTGGTAGGAAGTGGTCCCATGTGGTGGTAATAAAGTTCCTAGATCCTTTATCTGGGTTTCATGAAGTCTCTTTTGGATCCAGGATATAATAGATGTAGGCCCAAGTGAGATCCAGGACCCCAGGCCTTGAGCTCAGGGACTTTGGACTGGTGTCAGAAGGGCCACTCCCTAGGGGATGGCTGTGGAGAGAAGTTCCTAACAGGAACTTAGAACTCAAAAGCCTCTAGAGGTAACTTGAAATGCCTGGCCAGGTATAGTGGAAGCGGCAGAAAGGGAGGTGGGATGCAGCAGAACTCCCAGCCACGGAGGAGTTTGGGATGCGCTTCTCCCCAGTGGAGGCAGATTAGGGTTCTTAACCTGGAGTCTGGCCTCACTTGGGTTGTCTTATTTGTTTTGTCTGTCTGTTAGAGGTGCCTTCTGGTGCTGTTTGCTTAGGTCTGTCTGACCATTTGGTTTGTGTGGCCACCTATCTGTGTCTGTTTTGGTTGACATTTCTGTCTAAATGTCTGAGAACCACAAGCATCGAGAAAGGGATGAGATGGGGAATCTCCTGTCAAACCTGTGTCTCCAACCCCAACCCCAGATGTTGGAGAAACCTTGGGATGAGGTGGAGAATCTCCTCTCAAACTTAGGTCTCCACTCTGGTGCTGATAAAATTCCAAGGGGAAAGCTTATTTGGTCCAAGCAGGAAAAGTAAGAAACAACTTCTATTTAAGCTAATTCTGAGATCACTGATATCTTGCTTTTTACAGATATGCACCAAACTTCTTTATCCATCACTTTTGGAAATGTTTTTAGATCCCTTTTCTTATTTTCAGGAAAAAGCCAGGGCATATGAGTACTGCTACCCAATGTCATCTCTGCACTCTCTGCCAGGTAGATTGGCCGTCCCTTAATGCAAAATGGCTGCAGGAGAGCTCCTCTAAACTTACGCCTCTCTTCTAGGTTCAGAGAGTTATTTTGGGGCTCTCAGTCACCGAAATCAGGTCCCCTAAACGCCAGAGCTCACCATTCTCTGAAAAAATAAACCCAGACAATTATTCAAGTTATTAGAATCTGTTATTTTTGTTCATTTGGACATCTCTGGGGGAATAAAAGTTTGTCTAGGCCTGGTCATAGACCTGCTCTGTTTTGTCTGTGTTGCAGCAGTCGAGAGGTGGGCATGGAAGGTTGCAAGACTTTACAAGCTTCAGGCTGCATTTTCCTGCAGAGGCAGCCGGAGGTGAGGGCATAGACAGTTTGAGCCTCGTTTGGACATTTGGCTTGTCCGAACAGCTAAAAATATTGTAAAATGCTCTTCTCTAAAAAGAAATTTGGATAAAAGATAGGCCAGTTCAGTTTCAGGTGACTCCCACCTAGCCTTCCTCCAGTGGAAGTTATTCACAAGGCCAATTGGTAAAATGCCTTGCTAAACAAGCAAGCCCTGGGTAAATGAAGCTCAGCAAAGGCACTATGTTTAACAAATCTTAAATCTTTAGATCAAGATTCTGGAAAATGTAAGACTGATTTTCATTTTTGTGCACTTTAAGGTTTTTATGAGTATGTTGGAACATGTTCAAGATGAAAATCAACATGCTGTAAAAAAAGAGTTTAAACTCTAAGGAAAGTCATCAGATTTGTATGCCACATATCTTAAAGGATTATTGTACTGTTTTAAACAGGTAGTTTAGTTAAACTTTCTAAGAATTCTTTAATTTACAAATCAAAATCCGTATTTTAAAATTCGGTATTTTAAAATGCAAAGGTTGTTTACACTGTAATCAAGTTATCTGACTCAACAAAAGGCATTGGCTGTTTGGGATTTAGTTCCCTCTGCTAAAACTTGGGGATACTATTAGAAATTTAAATATAAAGGTTTATTTAACACTGTCAAAGATTTTACCTGTTCTGTCTGAAAATTTACCTGTTCTGTCTAAAACTATTTCATTCAAGAACCAAGAAAAAAAAGGGAAAAACTTATTCTCTAATAGAAGACCTGTCTTTAGAGGTGAGGGATGTATAGGCAGAAGTGCAGCTCAGCCAGTCATGCAGGGTAGGACAGGCCCTGGGGGGATTCCACGCATGGTAGAAGAGGGCAAGCTGGCACAAAGGCAGTTCAACTAACCCTGAAGAGTTGGGTGCATGCACATTCCTTAGGAGGGACCGTGTGGCCTATCTTTGTCCTGTCCCTTTCTCTTGCAGACAGACACAGGAAACATAATGGTAAAAATGAGTGATGTCATGATCTGATTGGTATTCCTAAAACTGCCACTTGGATGTATTAACTTTGAAAAAGCCTTAAAAATATGGTTAGAAAATTTATCAGTATGTGATTTGCTTTCAATGATACTCTGAAATTGGATATATTTTTTAAAGGCATATAGGTGGACTGGGAAGACGGGTCAGTGTTAGAGCACTTGCTTCAGCACCACATACACAGAAAAGAAACAACCAGAAGAGGCACTGTGGCTCAAGTGTTTCAGTGCTAGCCTTGATCTGAAGAGCTGAGGGACTCCGCCCAGGCCCAGAGTTCACACCCACAACCAGACTCCCCCCACCAAAAAAAAAAAAAAGGCATATAGGTGTTAAGTCTAGCTTATTGGTACAGTGCTGGTGATTAATTCTTGCATTCACAAAAAATGGTCATTTGAGTTCAAAAGTTTTTAATGTATATCTGTTTTAAAATGAGCAGCCAAGAGGCAATAGTGGTACCTAGCCTCAAGATTTCAAAGGAGTTTTCAAAATACAAATGAAAACTAAAGTATAAAATGTTAAAGCAGAGATTAATAAAAGGTTTAAATTAGTAAGTCTTAGTAAGGTTTAGATTAGTAAGTCTTTAGCCCACTTATTTCTTGGGCAGTTGTTTCTTCAAGGTTTGTTGTTGGGGGATTTAACTTTTTGAGTATGTATATTTTAGATATGAGACCCTTGTCCATTGTATGACTAGTGATGATCTTCTCCCAATCCGTGGGCTTTCTGTTGATCTTGCTAGCTATGTACTTTGCCATGCAGAAGCTCTGCAATTTCATGCAATCCCATTTGTCCAAACTTTCTTTGATTTGTTGTATTTCTAGGTCTCTGTTAGGAAAATTTTGGCCTGTCCCAAGGAGACCTGGGTTTCTTCTATTCCATCCTGTAATGTTTTCAGAGTGTCTGCTTTGACTCTGTGGTCTTTGATCTATTTGGAGTTGATTCTGATGCAGGGTGATATATAAAGATCAAGCTTTAGTTTTCTATAAGTAGGTAACCAAATTTGCCAGCACCATTTACTGAAGAGCCTGTCTTTCATTCTATTTTTTTAGCCCTCTTATCGAAGATTACAAAGTTATAGGTATGTGGGTTCATTTCTTGGTTTTCAATTCTATTCCATGGGTCCTGAGATCTGTTCTTGAGCCAGTACCAAGCTGTTTTGATTACTATAGCTTTGTAGTAGAGTTTGAAATTTGGTATTGATATTCCTCTAGCAGTGTTCTTTGTGCTAAGGATCGCTTTTCCTATTCGGGGTCTTTTATTGTTCCATAAGAATTTTTGGATTGCCTCTTTTATTTTCCTGAAGAATGAGGTTGCAATATTGATAGGTATCGCATTGAATTTGTAGAGAGCCTTGGCAAGTATTGCGATTTTCATGATGTTGATCCTTCCAATCTAAGAGCATGGAAGGTTTTTCCAATTTCTAATTTCTGTTTTGATTCCTTTTTCAAGTTTTTAAAGTGGGTTCCTCATAGACTCCACATAGACCTCCCCTGTGACCCAGCAATCCCACTTTTGGGCATTTACTGGAATGACCACAAACAAAGCCATACTAAAGCTACCAGCACAACTATGTTTATTGCAACATTATTTTCCATAGCTAATATATGGAACCCACTCAGATGCCCCTCAGTAGATGAATGGATCAAGAAAATGTGGTATATATGCATAATGGAATTCTATGCCTCTATCAGAGAGAATGACATTGTCCCATTTGTTAGGAAATAGAAAGAATGGAAAAAAATTATATTAAGTGAAGTCAGCCAGGCCTAAAGAAACATAAGTCCCATGGTTTCCCTTATTTTCAATAACTAGTACATGTCTGAGACAAGCAGAAATAGTCAGATACGTTGATGTTAGGTTAAATGAACCCCAAGGTAAGGACTGGAATAGATTTTCTTTCTTGTTATTGTTTCTAACATATTTATAAGATGATTTCTTTGTTGCTTTGTATGTCCCTCCCCCATGGGGAGGTTGGGGAGGAGGGTGGGAAGGTATTGTAAGGGGAAACAAAGGAGGAGGCAACAAATGTACTCATCACCTTGCCCATGTAATTGAAACCCCTTCGTATGGTATTTTCACAATAACAACAACAACAACAACAAAAAACCTTTGAACTTAAAAAAAATTAGGATTGGATGGGCTGGGAATGTGGCTGGGCTGCGAAGGTGGCTTAGTGGTAGAGTGCTTGCCTAGCATGCATCAAACCCTGAGTTCAATTCCTCACTACCACGTATTCAGAAAAAAAGGTTAGCACTACGCTAACCTTGACCAAAAGAAGCTCAAGGACAATGCCTATGCCCTGAGTTAAATCCTAAGGACTGGCAAAAAAAAATGGAGATGAATTCCTGGTTATAAAGTTTGAAAGTAAAATTGTTAATATTTGTCTCAAAGTGCAAAAAGGAAAAATTAGGATTACCAAAATAATTGCTTAATTACTATTTCAGTTTGCTCTTATAGGTTTTTTTTTGTAAGAGTTCCCAGCAAGCCCACAAAAAGGAGTAAGGATTCTTACAATTTTGTCAGATATAACTTTCAGCCCTTAATAAGTTCTAGGTAGACCATGCTTTAAAAAACTATTTCTAATGACCATCTTTGTTTCTTTTAATGGCAGTAAACATGGCCTTTTGTTTAGACTTGTTGATCTGAGAACTGTGGTTCAAAGCCAGCCTGGGCAGAGAAAGGTCCCTGTGAGATTATCTCTAATTGGTCAGCAAAAGAGTTGCTTTGGGGCTCAAAGTGGCAGAGTGCTAGCCTTGAACTCAGGGCCTGAGCACTATCGCTCATCTCTCCAGCTCAATTCCAGTGATTAAGGAAAATGCCAAGGCGTGTGTATCCCAGCATGGAGAAAGACACTCCTGGGAGCCTGGCAATGATGAAACATCCAGATGCAGTTACAAGCCACTGCTCGGATGGCAGAGATGGTATCAGATCCTGTTTGCCTTTTCAAAAATTGATGGACTGGGAAGGTGGCTCAGTGGTAGAGCGCTTGCCTTGCATGCATGAGGCCCTGGGTTCGATTCCTCAGTACCACATAAGAAAAAAGAAAAAAGAGGGAAGTGGCACTGTGGCTCAAGTGGTAGAGCACTATCCTTGAGCTGAAGAGCTGAGGGACAGCGCCCAGGCCCAGAGTTAGGCCCCACGACTGGACCCCCCCCCCAAAAAAAAAATTGATCAGCGCCAGGAAATCATGAGAAAGTAAATTGTAATCATGCCTTTCTAAATGTTTGTCTGCTTCGTAACTGGGCAAGAATGTGCCAGTCATCTAAGTGGGTTGTAAAATGTGTGGGATAGTTTAAATTCCCAAATTAGGGCTTTGAGCAGATACAGGGCATAACTATTGGAGACTTCTTAAATTACAGGAGGGGTTCATTTTACCTAACATCTTATCTTATCTTTTCAGCTTGTCTCAGACATATACTAGTTATTGCAAATAAGGGAAACCATGGTGAAGAGCTACAGTAACTCCATTTTAAGATCAACCCCTCTGAGCTGTGCTGCCCTCAGAGTAACCCCCAAAGAGAAAGTTCTCAGAAAAACCCCAGGTTGACACCAACCCTGCCCATCCTTAAGGAACAGAACAGTTGCCTAAGTGTTCCATCAGAAAAAGGCAAATATGGTCAGGGCGGACTTATACCCCTTGAACTTGTGGACTTGCTTTTGTGGAAACCCCCTAAACTTGTTTGTTTGATACTATAAAAGCTGTGCTAATTTTGTGCTCGGGACCTCTTAGCGTCACCGGTTACCAAGTGTGCGGAGGACCAAGCTCGAGCTTTCAATAACCACTCTTTGCTGTTTGCAAAGAGTCGGTGGTCTGTGAGGGGTACCCGAAATCGGGTACTTCAATGGGATCTATGTTTCTTCGGCCTGGCTTACTTCACTAGATAAGGACACAAGTGGTTTTTTCTTTCTTGCTATTGTTTCTAACATATTTATAAGGTGAAAGTTTTGTTGCATTGTATGTCTCTTCCCCCACAGTATAAGCCCTGGTTTCACTGTATTTGATGTTGGTATACTTTGGGGAGGGGAAAGGAAAAAAACAAATTGTTTAACTAGGGATACAGGTGGACCTATTGCAACAATGAGATGTGCAAAATCCTATGTTGAAAAGCAAACTTTACAACTTTGGCGCCAGGGGTGAGGGTATAGTGGTGGAGATGGGATTGAAGGGATGGTAGGGGAAAAACAAAGGAGGAGGCAACAATGCTTGATAAGAAATGTACTCATTACCTTGCTCATGTAATTGTAGCCCCTCTGTATGGTATTTTCACAATAAAACATATATATATATATATGTGTGTGTGTGTGTGTGTGTGTATATATATACATGTGTGTGTATATATATATATATATATATATATATATATATATATATATATATATATATAAATTTAAAAATTGCAGAAGGGAGCAGCCCAGGGTAAAATTTGGATCTCTTCCAGAAAAAAAAAATCAATGAATTAATGTACATAAGAAAAAAAGTGGGGATTGAGGTAAGGAGGGTAGATCTGACTGGTGCCATATTGGCCACATGATGGATGATAAGGTCTCATATCTTGTCTTCATGCCGGGGGAAGGAAAATGCCTCCATCATCATCTGACTCCCAGGTGATGGATATTCCCAGATCACTGGAGACAGGGGCGAGCACTAGGCTGCTAGAAATTACCAGTCCCAGGCACTGGACTGGCAGATTTAGTAACCTGTGGACCTGTCCCCTGCTGAGACCCTATTTAGGCCCAGCCCAGCCCAGCCGCCATTATGCCATGCCACATGTGTCGCTGTGATCATGTCTTGTCTTCTGACTCATCTCCAGTCATCATGGCATCACAATTCAACTCTCCATTGGTGTTGAATTGGTTTGTTATTTTTGTTCTTTCTTTCCTCTCTAAACTGTTTCCTAACCATGTTTTTTGTGTTTGGGGGCTTCAGGCCTTTGTAAAAATGGGTGGCCAGCAGCCTGCTAACTGAGTAATAAAGACTCCAATATTCCATCTACCTAAATGTGGCTTCTAGGATGCTTTACCTTAGAATATGCCTAGTGAAGAACTTCTTCCAGTCTGTGGGCTTTCTATTTATCTTGCTAGCTATGTCCTTTGCCTTGCAGAAGCTCTGAAGTTTAATGCAGTCCAATTTATCCAATCTTTCTTTGATTTGTTGTGATTCCAGGCCTTTATTAAGGAAGTTTTGACCCGTGTCAAGGAGCCCTTGTGTTTACCCTAATCCTCACTGTAATATTTTCCAGATGTCTACTTTTACCTAAAGGTCTTTGATCCATTTGGAGTTGATTGTGGCTGCAGGGGATTGTGGCTGCAGGGTCTATACAAAGATCTAACTTTAGAAAGATTTTTTATTAAAACAAAAACACAGATTTCCTTTTTCTAAAATCAACTCTAGGTTAAACTCGTTTTACATTCTTTATATTCTTACACTGATTTACACTAGCAGATATATGCATTATAAATTTGTTTGTGTTTACAACATTAAGAAAATGTTAACTAATTTTCTGAAATTTTCCTTACTACAGACCTTGGGAGCTATTTACATTCCTTTGAAGTAACATTTCTTTAAAGTTCTGAGAATACAGAAGAACTGTGGGCCTCTTTATAAGCTAGTGTATTTGTGAAAGTTTTTCTGTAAGGTATAAGTTCTGAGTAATCATAGTTTTTGTTCTTGTGCTTTATCTCCTTTGGCATTTCCTTCAGTAGATGTAAACTATGGTAACCATATGCACAAACTATCTTCAGTGTATTTTTTAAAACTGGCTCCAAAACTTGACATCAAAAAGCAACTGCAATTTGGATCCGCAGGTTGAACATCTCTTTTGAGACAGGGCAGGTATCAGAATTGGGAAATAAAATCTCATACTGAGTAGGTAGAACAGAAATAAGAAGTCTTTGTAGATGGCAATACTGCCAGAGGCTATCTACAAATTCAATGCAATCCCTATCAATATCCCAACCTCATTCTTCAATGAAATAGAAGAAGCAACCACACAATTCATATGGAACAAGAAAAGACCCCAAATAGCAAAAACAATCCCTAACAGAAAGAATAGAGGAATATCAATACCCAATTTCAAACTACTACAAAGCCATAGTAATTAAAACAGCTGTGTACTGGCAAAAGAACAGACATGAGGACCAATGAATAGAACTGAAGACCCAGAAATGAACCCACAAACCTATAGCCACTTAATCTTCAAAAAGGGAGCTAAAAAATAGAATGGAAGAAAGATGGCATCTTCAGTAAATAGTACTGGCAAAATAGGTTAAATGCCTGTAGGAAACTAAAGCTAGATCTTTATTTATTTATTTTTAGGTAAAGGGTATGTTTATTCATCATTCAGGCTGGCACAAGGACATGTTGGCCCTCCACATGGCTGGGAAAGGCCTAGGAATGAGAGCTGGGAAAGAGAGAGAGCTGGGAAAGAGAAGAGAAGGAAAGAGCTGAGAAAGAGCTAGGAAAGAGCAGAGAGAGGGCATCTAGGCCTTATCTAGGGTATGGGCAGAGAAAGATGTGGCCACATCAAATTCAGATGTGACGTATTCCAGCTGTCCCAGTTGCCTAGGTAACACAGGTACTGGGTGGAGACTTTGCTGAGAGGAGGGTGGAGTCTGCTAGCCATCCAGGAGCCAACCTTCCATTGCAGCATTTTAATGATCATGAAATAGAGCGCAGATTCTCTGTAGCTACTTCCTGCTTAAAAGGGGCACCGACAATAGGGGTAAAAGGCTGGAATTTGGTCCCCTCCCAAAGAAGGCAGAGAGCAGCAGCTGTCCCTTGGTGGCATGAGACATTAGATGAAGTCTAGAGAAGTCTCATTAGCATTGAGGAGCTGTAAAACAAATACCAGAGAACAAATAAATGGCAAGAGGAAGGACATGGAGCTGAAAATGTTGGTAGAAATGTTCCTAGCTACTTCTGACATCTGGCAACTAGGTAGAGAAGTCAGGTGACAAAGGCAAGAATATAAATTCCTGTTCAGTTAATAGGTAGACAGGTATAGACATTGGATGGGCAGGCTTCTTACTTCTACTGACCTCCCGGCTCTGGTTAATTTTGAAAGGGCAGGCACTAAGCAGGTCATCTCCTCTTACTCTTCTCTATGTTCCCTTGTTCCCCAGACTGGCTGAGTCTAGGTGCTCGTTGCTGGGATGGCTTGTCCCAGTTGTTATTCAAGGTCTGAACTCAAGGCCTGGGCACTGTCATTGAGCACTTCTACTCAAGGCTAGTGCTCTACCACGTTGAGTTACAATAGCACTTCCAGTGTTTGGCTGATTAGAGATAAGAGTCTTGAGCCATGCTTCCAGCTTGGCTCCTTGCAGGTTAGTTTGGAGATGGAGTCTTAGGGATTTTTTGAGAAACCTAAGCAACTCCATTTTTATTTAACATTCTATCTCAGTTCTGCGACATGACTCGTGATCCACTTTAACCCCCATGCCAGGAATTTAAGGCAGAAAGCCATGCACAAACAATTCTTGGAGCCATAGGTGGCATTTGCTTAAGGCAGGTGATTGCCCCTGAGTGACATAGGGCTAAGAGTTTCAGTTAAAACCATATAATGGCCCACCCAACCGGTTCTTCAGAGCTCGGGGTGAAACATGCCATGTATATTGTTGTACTATGTGTGATTCATAACTATTTGTGGTCAAGCTATGGAACAAGGATATTTTTCTATAAATGTCAACCAATTATATTTGCCCAGCTTAGCTTGTTCTAAAAGTTAACCAATCATGTATTTTTTATGTAAAAGTTCCTTCAAGTTGTTTGTTTAATACTATAAAAACCGTGCTGATTCTGTGCTCAGGGCCTCTTAGTGTCACCGGTTACCGAGTTCATGGAGGACCAAGCTTGAGCTTGCAATAAATGACTTTTTGCTGTTTGCATTGGTTGTGGTCTCTGGTGGTTTGTGTTGGGGCATCCAAAAACGGGATACTTCAGATTGGGGCTCGTCCGGGACGCTCCCCCCCAGAAGCCCACCCAGATGCCTGATCAGTGAGTCGTCTAGCCGGCCAGAAGTAGAGTGCAGCTGCTTTGTGTTAAGTGTTTCATGTCTGACTTGCAAGTAGGGTTTTGTGGCTGGCCAGAAACCTTGGTGGACACACTATAAAGTAGCCTGTGGGGCTGGTTGGAGATGTCCCCCGGATCCCCAGTGGGGGTAAACTATCCACTAGTGTGGAAGCTTGAGTCTGGCACTTTCTGACTGATAGTTTACAGGGTAGACTGTCCACTAGTGTGGACCTTTGGGCCCGTCTCTAGTCTGGCACTTTCTGACTGACAGTCTACAACACGCATGCTGTCCTTGTCTTGTCTGTGTTTGTAATTTTAATTTGGCTCCTCTTTTTCTTGTTCATTTAAAAACTGCCACTGAACACCTGCAGGTGGCTCCAGCAAGATCTTAGACTCCGGCCTTGGCCTGGCGGGTATGAGCATGGGGGAGAACCTGTCAGTCTGAGGGGATGGCCGCTACAGACTTTTTCCCTTGCCCCAAGATGACTGGGAATTCTCCTCTGCCTTGGAAGTTCCCTGGGTCAACGTTTGCAGGAATCTAAAAGAAAAATTCTCTGGAATGAGTAGAGGGGGTTTGAGTGCCTTGGTAAGTGGATTTGAGATGTTGCCCCGTTCACTGAGACCTGATTTTCTCTTTGTGTGGCCATTTGTCTGTCTTGTTTACTTCGGTGTGTTTTCTTTTCTGTTTTCTGAGGTAAGGAAGGTCTGAGTGAGAATGGCAGGCTCACTCAGCAGACTCTGGATTCAGCTTGCTGAGTGGGAGCAGCACAGAGTTCTGGTAGGATGAGCTGGGGGCCAATTAGTCCCCAACTCAGCCTTTGGTTCTTGTCTTGTCCTGTTTTAGAATTGGTACCAGTTTTAAATATGGGTTCTTGGTTGTTGTGTTTATTTGTGTTTTAGTTATTTATTTGAACATCTCTGGGGGAATAAAAGTTCCAGCCTCTGGCTGGGCTCCGCCACAGACCTGCTATGTCCCCCTCCCTGTGAGGCATGGAAGGTTGATGGACTAGTTTGGTTTCCTTCAAGATTCAGGCTGTATTTTCTCCTTGTGGAGGCTGCCGTCGGGGAGGGTGTAGAAAGACGTGTGACTGGTTTGGACTGTTCAGCTGGTCCTGACAATGTAACAATTTGTAAAGTGCTTTTGTCTAAAATTGGATTAAAAAAATCAGGCCAGTTTAGTTTCAAGTGACCCCTTCCCCCAGCCCTCCTCCAACAAGAAGGGATTCAAAAGGTCCATTGGTGAATTGCCTTGCTAAACAAGCAAGCTCTGGGAAAATGAAGCTCAACAAAGTTACTTAGTTTAAAGAAATAGTGTTTTAAATTTTTGTTTAAAAATTTTAGAAAATGTACATACAACCGATTTTGATTTTTGCGCACTTTAATATCTGTGTGTTTTTTTAATGTGTTTGTGAACATGTTCAAGATAAAAATTGTCAGCATGCTGTAACAATTGGCTGAAATTGAAATTTAAATGTAAAGGTTAGTTTAACACTGTCAAAGACTGTACCTGTTTTGTTTGTTTAAAACCGTGTATTTCATTCAAGAATCAAGAGAAAAGAAAAGGGAAAATCTGTAGGGGTGAGGGGTGAAAAGGCAGAAGTGCAGTTCAGCTGGTCATGCATGGTATGACAGGCCCTGGGAGAAGTCCACGCATGTGAAAGAGGGCAAGCTGGCACGAACGCAGTTCATCTAACCCAAGAGTCAAATTGGGTGCATGCCCATTCCATAGAAGGGGCTGAGTGGCCCATCTTTGTTCTCTCTTTTCCCTGCAGAAGACACTGAAAACATGATAGTTAAAATGAGTGATGTGATGATCTGATTAGTATTACTAAAACTGCCCCTTGGATGTGTTAAAATTAAAATTAAGAAGCCCTTTAAAAGAGGGTTAAAAAGTTTATTTGTATAATGTGATTTGCTTTCAATGATGTTTTAAAATTAGGATGTTTCTAAAAGTCATAAAGGTGTTAAGTCTAGATTTTTGATACAGTGATGGGGACTGTAATTCTTGCATTAAGGAAAAATTTTTATTTGAGTTTAAATTTTAATGTATATCTGTTTTAAAACAAGCAGCCAAGAGACAATGAGTGACACTTAGCCTCAAGATTTTAAAGGATTTTTTTTTCAAAATGCAAGTGACAACTAAAGTATAAAGTATTAAAAGAGATTAATAAAAGGCTTTAAGAATTAGGAATGGAGTTTTGGATATAAAGTTTAAAAGTAAAATTATATTTGCCACAAAATGCACAAAGGAAAAAATTAGGATTACAAAAAGAATTGCTATTCCACTTTGCTCTTATAGGTTTTTAACAGTTTCCAGCAAGCCCAGAGCAAAGCACAGAGGATACTTACAAGTTTGTCAGATGTAACCTGGCTCTTAATAAGTTTCAGGTAAACGCATGCTTAAAAGGTACTTCTATGTTGACCACCTTGTTGCTTTTAATTGGAGTAAAGTGGCCTTTTATAAGACTCATTGATCAGCAAACTGGTTCAAAGCCAGCCCGGGCAGAAAAAGGTCCCTGTGAGCCAGCAGAGTGCTGAAAGAGCAAGCAAAGTTGCTTTAGGACTCAAAGTGGCAGAGTGTTAGCCTTAAGCTAGAGAGCTGAGGGACAACACTCAGGCCCCGAGATCAAGTCCAGAGACCAGCTAAGGGAAATGCCAATGAGGCATTTACCCCAGTGTAGAGAAGACACTCCTGGGACAAGAGCAATGGAGGAGCATCCAGAGGCAGTAAGCCATTGCTTGGATGGCAGAAATGTCAGATCCTAGAGTCATTTGTGTGTGGCCCTTCAAAAATTGGTCAGAGCCAGGAGGTCATGGGAAGATAGTCACGGACGTTAGGCATGCTTACAAACTATCTACCTTGTAAGGAACAGAAACTTGCCAGTCCTCTGTGATAGTAAAAAGCTAATGTTATAAAATGTGAGGGATAGTTTAAATCCCAACCCCTTTATGTGCCAAGAGTTCTAATTGGCAGTAAATTTTGAGCTGACACCAGGAACATGAAATTCATCTGCTCAGAAAAAAGTTTGTAAACCTGAGAGTGTGTTTCTATTGACATCTGTCTGAAGGCCTGCAAAGGTAACTTAGGCTTTGTTAGAGTCACTAGAGATCACATTCCTAAGTCATCCAGAAAGATGCTTTTACAAACCAGAGTGCTAAACAATCTACTCTGCTGTAGCCAGAGAAATGTTCTGTGCTGTTGTAAAAAAAGTTAAAATATTGTTTTTAATGGCATCTAACCCTGATAACCTCTTTGTAAAATAGGCTAAGGTTATAGGTTCCTGGCTAGGTAGGATCAACACCCCTGAAGTCAGCTTGAAGAAGTTACAGAAGATGGACCTTCGCCCATCAACCTCCTGTTAAGATCAAGAGTCCAGAGTCAGTTTTGGAAAAATGAGGCAAAATAGATAAAAATATAATGGTGTTAACAGGTGTGCAAGTGTGGAGACTGCATCTGTCAGAGATGGTTACAAGACTAAGCCTTCTTTGTTTATTTACAAAAATATCTGGTTAGAAAGAAAGTTGTTATTTTGGTAAATTGTTCAGGACTATTGTCTAAACAGTCTTAAAAATCAACGGGGCCACAGCCTGCCAAGCCTATGTAATGTATCCTTAACCAGTCTGTGTAGAAATTTGCCTCCCAGCACAAGGTGTGACAGTTCCTTGGGGCCACTGAGAAAGTTCGATGATAGTCTGACAGTCACCTAGAGGAAATCTACATTGTCACAAAAACCACCTACACCATGGTAAAAGTAGACTGAACTCCTGCCTCATTCCATCACCTAAGATTGCTTCCTAGTTGAAGGTTGCTAAAACTAAGATCTTGTGAGACATTCTTTTGGGTGATATCCAGAAACACTCTCTATTCCCACAGTGGATATTGGGGGCAAGGATATCACTGGCTTGCTAGCCTTAGGCACTTCAGTGCATAGTGACTGGAAATCCGCTCTTAAAGTTACACCATAGTTTGGCTCTGATATGGTAATAACCTGCTGAATGTGTTATCAATACAGATAGTAAAAGGAATGAGACCAGCCCTACTCTTAGCCTTAAAATTTAGCAAGCTTCTGCATCTCAGTGGTGCCTTGAGGCTGTTCTGAGATTAAAAAAAAAAAAACTCAAGGAATTGTGAAGAAGAGGAGGGTAGCAAAGAAAGCCTTGGGAAAAAAGTTGGGGAAAAATTGGTATCTTCTGGATAAGAAAGGATTTAAAAAGTAAGGGCCTTTGGTACTGTTAATTTTGTTACTTACAATCAGACCTTGTAAAAAGAGATCAGCGCAGTCCATCTATTAGTTCTGAGATCCCAATACCAAACTGTAAATATAAAAGACTGTACCAATTAAGGGACCATGATTAGTCCCTGATGCTCTAGAAGAGGAGAGAATGAAAAAGCTAGGCAACTCCATTTTTATTTAACACTCCATCTCAGTTCTGCGACTTGACTCCTGACCCACGTTAACCCCCATGCCAGGAATTTAAGACAGAAAGCCATGCACAAACAATTCTTGGAGCCATAGGTGGCATTTGCTTAAGGCAGGTGATTGCCCCTGAGTGACTTAGGGCTAAGAGTTTCAGTTAAAACCATATAATGGCCCAACCAACTGGTTCTTCAGAGCTCAGGGTGAAACATGCCATGTATATTGTTGGACTATGTGTGACTCATAACCATTTGTGGTCAAGCTACGGAACAAGGATATTTTTTTATAAATGTCAACCAATTATATTTGCCCAGCTTAGCTTGCTTTAAAAGTTAACCTTAAAGTTGTTTGTTTAGTACCATAAAAACTGTGCTGATTCTATGCTCAGGGCCTCTTAGCATCACCAGTTACCGAGTGCATGGAGGACCAAGCTTGAGCTTGCAATAAACGACTCTTTGCTGTTTGCATTGGTTGTAGTCTCTGGTGGTCTGTGAGGGGGAATCCAAATACAGGGTACTTGATTTTCAGCCAGGGTTAGCTTTGAACTGAAATCTTTGCCACAAAAGCCCTTTATTTTTTCCAATTAAAGCAACAAGGAGATCAAATAGAATAAGCAGAGCTTACCTGGTCTTCATCAAGAATTGCCAAAAAATATTCTGAAATGACAAAACTCATTAGATGTGATGAGAATTTTAGCACAGATATGCCCAGTATTTTAGGTCCATGTACTCAGTAGAATACACAACACAAAACAAAAAAGGCAAAACTCATCCTAAAATTTTGACAACAATGTTTAGACATCTTTGCTAACAAAGCACATCACATGGTTGGGCCTTAGTTACCAGGTCCTGTGAAAAGAACAACTTGTTAGCAAGGCACCTTAGAATAGCTGGATGGACTAGTATGCTTGGTGGAAGGTTAAGGGTCAGATGGGGTCAAACTCTTAACCCACCATATGGCCAAGATGGTCAATTCAAGATGGTGAATTTCTGAAAAATGCAAAGAAACCCTGAACAAATAGATCAAGCCAACATTGGCTAGCCTTTGAGAGGGAACCTAGAGGGGGGTCCCCGGGACCCAACCTGCTTCACAGTCTTCAAGACACAAGCCAAAAAGTTGTAGAAAAAAATGATAGAAAGTTGGATATGAATGGCAGATAGAGAGCAAAGAGAGCCTGAAATTAAACAGACTTCTGACCATTTACCTTGCAGTAGCAAAAACTGTGTACATCTGAGAATGGCTTAAAATTAGGCTCTCTGTCTCTCCCGGGAGCGCAGGAAGCATTTCAAAGGGATTTCATGGCTCAGGCGTGATTCGCAGCACCCCATTAAATAAGTAGGAGAGTCCGGTGAGAGAAGGGAGCTGACCAGGCAGAAGCGGTGTCCCAACTTCCCCCAGAGCCCTCTAGAGAGAAATGAACAAGCCCCCAAAGGTAAGCGTCCTCAGCTTCAGAGGTGATCGGCCTTTCAGCTAGAAGCCATAGGAGCTGTCTGGCGTGGCGCCACATCTGGACAGAGACTGAGCAACAAAGAGCCATAGAGAGTAGTTTCACTCACCAGAGTAGAGAGGTGGTGTGGACGTGGTTGTGAAGTCCAGCAATGGTATCTATGCACTGTGTTCACAGCAGACAGACTGGTTCCCAAAAGGCCATCAGAACTGTGGGTATTCCTCAGAGCAAAAAGGGAAAAACAAACAAACAAACAAAAACAAAAAAGAGGAAAAAAATAGAGTAATCCCAGCTATCCTGACTTTAAGCCCTCTATCCGAGTCATGGCACCATTTATGTCAGCTTTTTAAAAAGAGGTAGCCGAATAAGAACTGCACCACACACCTGGTATTCAGGTAAGGGGTAGGTTTATTCATCATTCTGGCTAGGACCAGGCTATGTAGGCCCTCCATATCGCTGGGAAAGGCCTGGGAATGAGAGCTGGGAAAGAAGAGAATGAAAGAGCTGAGAAAGAGCTAGAAAAGAGCAGAGAGAAGGCTAGATCTTTATACACCACTGAAGTCTTTGATCCATTTTGGAGTTGATTCTGGTGCATGAAGTCAAAGCAGACACCCTGAAAACATTACAAGAATAAGAGAAATCTAGGGCTCCTTGGCACAGGCCAAAATTTTCTTAATAAAGACCCAAAAACACAACAAATCAAAGGTTGGACAAATGGTATTGCATGAAACTGCAGAGTTTCTGCACGGCAAAGGACATATCTAGAAAGATCAAAAGAAAGCCCATGGATTGGGAGAAGATCTTCACTAGCCATACAATGGACTAGGGCCTCCTATCTAAAAACTACTTAGAGCTCAAACAATTAAATCCTCCAACAATAAATCCTCAAACAACATCCTGATTAACAAGTAGGCTAGAGACTTAGAGTTCTCTGAAGAAATAAGAGTGGCCAATAGACACATGAAGAACTGTTCAACTTCTCTAGCCATAAAAGAAATGCAAATCAAAAGAGCATTGAGATTCTACCTCCCCCTAGTTAGAATGGCTAGAATCAAGAAATCTGATAACAGATGATGGAGGGGATGTGGCCAAAAGGGAACCCTACTACATTGTTGGTGGGATTATAAACTTGTTCAACTACTTTGGAAAGCAATTTAGAGGTTCCTCAAAAGACTCTACATTGAGAAATCCCACTTTTGGGCATTTACCAAAATGATCACAAACAAGACCATACTAAAGCTACCAACCCAACTATGTTTATCGCAGCATTATTCACCATAGCTAAGATATGGAACCAACCCAGATGCCCCTCAGTAGATGAATGGATCAAGCAAATGTGGTATATGTACACAGTGGAATTCTATGCCTCCATCATAAAGAATGACATTGTTTCATTTGTTTGGAAATGGAAAGACTTGGAAAAAAATTAAGTGAAGTAAGCCAGATTTAAAGAAACATATGTCCCATGGTTTCCCTTATCCGCAATAACTAATATGTCTACGACAAGTAGAGTAGGTCAAAAGCTACGTACACGTGAACATATAACCTGATGCTAAGCAAAATGAATCCCAAGATAGGGACACAAGTGGTTTTATCTTTCTCGATGTAGTTTTTAATGTATTTATAAAAGAAACAGAAAAATCACATAGTACATTGTATATTCTTCCTGTATATTCTTTCCCTGTTTTCACTGCATTTGATTCTGCTACCCTGGATCTTGTATATATATTTTTCTAATTTAGGGAGGGGAAGGGAAATAACAAAATGCTGAAATAAGGATACAGTTTGACCAACAACATGCTGAAATAAGGATACAATTTGACCCACTGTAACAATGAGATGTACAAGACACTATATTGAAAAGGAATGTTACAACTGTGGAGAGGGGGGAGGGAGGATTTGGGGAGGAGAGAAAGGATAGTTGTAGAGGGGGGAGGGAGGATTTGGGGAGGAGAGAAAGGATAGTAGGGGAAACAATGGAGGGGGTAACAATGCTTGATAGAACATGTACTCATTTACATAATTGCAAAACCTCTGTACATTATCTTTACAATAAAAAATATAAACGTTTTTGTAGAGATGGAGACCAAGCTTGTCCTTAGGAAGCCCAAAGAAAAATGTGGACTCTATACAGGTGTGTGTTGGGGAAGAGGTGGGAGAGATTGTCTACTGCAGTGCTGACCAAAGCTTTTTACAATGTACCTGAAAGTACAAGGGTTTTCTACTGATCTTGGTGTTCAGGCGGTGGTGGGGGAGCAGCGCAGAGCAGCCGCCAGTTCCAGCATGGCATCATGGACATGAAGTGGCTCACCAAGGTGCTGGACCCGTGGATAGAATAGCTGAATAAATGCAAGCAGCTGAGTCCCACATCAAGAGTCCCTGTGAGAAGGCTAAGGAAATCCTGAAAAAAGAATCCCATGTACAAGAGCTTCCATGTCTAGTCACACTGTGGAGATGTGCACGAGCAATTTCAAGATCTCATGGAACTGTTTAGAATTGGTGGGAAATCACCAGAAACAAATTACTTGTTTATGGGAGATTATATTGACAAAGGATATTATTCACTTGAAACAGTCATACTGCTTCTAGCTCTTAAATTTCATTACCATGAACACATCACCATTCTTCGAGGGAATCGTGAGAGCACACAAGTTTATGGTTTCTATGATGAGTGTTTAAGGAAATATGGAAATGAAATGTTAGTCAAAAAGGTCTGTAAACTTTTCCAATCTTCCTCTCACTGCATTGGTGGATGGGCAGATCTTCTAACTGCATGGTGGTTTCTCAGCATCCATAGATACCCTGGATCACATCTGAGCCTTGATCACCTACAGGAATTTCCCCATGAGGGTCTGTGACTTGCTGAAGTCTGATCCAGATGATGGTACTGTTTGGGGTATATCTCCTCCAGCTGGTTTCACCTTTGAGCAAGATATTTCTGAGACATTTAATCATACCAGTGAAAGGGCTGACATTGGTGTCTAAAGCTCATCAGTTGGTGATGGAGGGATGTAACTGGTGCCATGACCAGAATGTAGTAATGATTTTCAGTGCTCTATTGTTATCTTTATGGTAACCAGCTGCAATCATGGACATTAATGGCATTCTCAAATATTCTTTCTTTCAGTTTGATCCAGCACCTCATAGAGGTGAGCCACATTTACTACTTTCATGGTATCTGAAGCCTCAGACTGCACATCTATGTTTAGTGATGTATTCTCAGCTACAGAACCAGATCTCGGAGCTGAATCTCCTCATTTTTCTGAATATCCTCATTTTTCTCTAGCAAGGATTTTTTGGAGAAACTTCACATATGATTTTCCTTGTTCTTTAAGTTGATCTATTAGATTAGTAAATGCTCAACATTAACAGATCTTGCATTTTTGCCCACAATGTCTTGGATTTGGTAATATAGTCAGGAACTTGAACAAGCCTACACCAAACTTGTTCTTTTCTGATGAAAAGAATTCTATTTGCCTTCTTCTGTTGGCCACCTCAATCCATGTTGTTATGTCGATCGTCAACACATTCACTGCTCCAGTTGGGTAAATCCTGATTGTTCATACTTTTGTCAAAAGGACCTCCTCCTGTGGCCATGTTGGCTTTCACAAATAACTTTCTTGGTCAGTTGGTGCTGAAGTCCTGGCCCAGGGCATGATCTCCGGATCCTGCCTCTCCCTCTGACGACCATTCATCATGATTTTTCTGTGTGAGGTACAGTTCAGTGCCCAGGAGGATGATGAACCCTGACATGGATGCAGTTGATGTGGAAAATCAGATAGAACTAGAGGGAAAAACACGACTTATTAATCAAGTGTTGGAACTTCAACACACACTTGAAGATCTCTCAGCAAGAGTAGATGCAGTTAAGGAAGAAAAACTGAAGCTGAAATCAGAAAACCAAGTTCTTGGACAATATATAGAAAACGCCATGTCTGCTTCTAGTGTTTTCCAAACTGACACAAAAAGCAAAAGAAAGTAAGGGATTGAGTTCATTTACGGATTTGCTGCTTCTCTTTCTCCCTCTCTCTCTTTCCTTCACTCCATTCCTTCACCCTCCCTTCCTCTCTCCCCCCTTTAAAATGTGGGTAGATTCTAAAAGTTACAGTACCTTTGTTTATGAAAACAATGTCAAATATAGGCAAAATTAACTACTTAACAGGAGACTTCCATTAGTCTGTGTATTATGTTAGTCTAAGAAAATGTGCAGATATCTTGTAGAGACTTTATGATTAGAATTGCATATATTTTAACTTGAAGATGAATGTCTTATTGAATTTGCGTTGATATGTAGGCTTAGGAATGTCATTTACTACATGCTTACTTAGTGAGATATACAAGAAAATAACCATGTTGTGAAATGTGACCAAAATCATGTACTGAATGCACAGCTTTATGTATGTATCTGACCACCATTGTGTGCCTCTCCTCCATCTGCCTCATCCTCCCTATTTCTCTTCTCCTAAGTCAAGATAGTTTCACATTTGCAAAAGTACTTTGAGTAGTAATCACCTAACAGTAACCTGATGTGTAAGTCCTGATGTTAACCAAAACCTTTCCTAAAGTTTGTCAGTTGTGTTAGTAATAAGATAGGACTGATGGTTTCTGTTTAATTATTTGAAAACAGATTTGGGCTATAAAGAGGATTTTAATTTGAAACTAATTTATCAAATTGAGATTCGTTTAAAAACAAAAAAGCAACTTAATTTTGCACCAAATAAGCAACTTGGTATCTGAAAAGATAAACATTTTGGTTATGTATCTATTAGAAGTAGAAAATCTTGGAGGAATAAATAGAAATAGGTAAAAAAAATTGATAAAAGTAGCAACTTACTCCAAATGTTTTCACTCCAGATTTGTATTGTCTCTGTCACAGAACAGACTTATGGGGAATATATATATATATATATATATATATATATATATATATATATATATATATATATATGAAAGTGGGTTAAGTTTGAATGATCTTATATATGCCACATACTATGCTATACCAGCTCTAGAATTTGGTTGCAAGGTTTATTTGTTGTACCGAGTCAATTAACTGTTACCAAATTCTTTGATGATTGTACTAGTATTAGAATCATGAATAAGTGATTTTTATATGTATAATTGGTAAGCTCAGTATTTTTATCTCATTCTTTCTATAAATTCAACTAATTGGTTTGTAGAATTTTAGTCATTATTTTAATTTTAAAAATGTAGTTCATAGATTTCATTTGGTAAAGAATCAATATCAGAGGTAATATCAAGATATTATACTAGGAAAAGAGATCCACTAATATAGCTTATGGTTATTAGATTTGAACTACTTTAATCATGGGATAATTTTATGTGTTAGTATAAGATTTGATGAATGACTTTAACAATATAAAGATGTAATAGTCATACTGCAAACATTTTGCATCCCTTTGGTGACCTAATTTTACAAATATTTAAAATTGTGTTGCATTTCTTTTTGCTGTTTAAGAAAAAGATGTTTCAGAGAAAAGAAAAACACCAAGCTTTCTCTTACATAGGCTACATGCTATTCTATACCAGCTCTAGGGTTTGGTTGCAAGGTTTATTTGTTGTACCCTGTTGTAACCAACTTTCTTTTCAGAAGCTAGTTTTTGCAGCTCAGAAAGAGTGAATTTCCTGTCCACGCTTCACATCTGTTGTCTGCTGTAAAGGAGACCCAAGCAGTGGTGGGCAGGCCCCCCGAATCCAACACCAGCGGCAGATCTTCCTCAGAGAGCTTGGCAGGGAGGCCCACAACTTCCTTGCTCACAACATGGAGCCTAAAATTCATCTTTCTTACGTTGGCTTCTCTGTGTCAACCATTGCAGCCAGTGCCATCTTAGGACCTCATCGTGGTGGGGTCTTAAGCATTTTATTATATAATAATACAAATTCTCACAACTTACATTAAATTATTTACTCAGGCTTCTATGGTAATATCATATTTTCTTTTTTGTCTCTTTAAGAGAGAAACAAAGAACACTTCAGTACAAATGTTAATTTCAAACTTTCCCTGGGCACTATGGTGAAAAGAGACAATTAAGAGGTTACTCTCTATCTTAAAAAGAGGTTAATGTAAATGCCTAAATCAGAATTAAATACTTGCTAGGTGGAGCTACAAATGTGTCATTGTAGTTTACGTGAAAAAGTTTATCCTAATACTCTGTATTTTATTGTTACTCCCTAACTTTACCCTAATACTCCCTGACTTTATCGTAATACTCTGAAAGTCAGGGAACAACAATAACATACAAAGTTTCACTTAAATGAGAAAATGACTTAAAAGTTGAGAAAGTTCAAGGATCAGAAAGACAGGTGTAGCAAAAGATCTGCTGAACAGAAGTGGTAGATAGAAATAAACTAAAATAAAACTAAGTCTTTCTGATCCTTGAACTCATTTTTTATTATCTCCAGTTGTACATGAGTTACCATTTAACAAAGCAATTTATGAATACAACTCACTTGATCAGTGGTACTCAACATTCTCACTCACCCCCCCTGACCTTTTCTTAGTTGTTTGGAATATACATGGAATTCTTGATTTCTCCCCCTCTTCATTTGTCTCTCCCCCTCTTCATTTGTCTACTGCTCTCTCCTTGGCCCCAACTACCTCTTGCAAGTACTGTTTCTTGTTGCTTATTTTGTTGGGCTATCGCTTTGCCTTCTAAGGAATTTTGAGTACTTTGAGCATTTGCTTAAATCTGCCACTTGGATATCATCCAGTGTTTACTTACAGGTTTCATTGTTTAAATATACCAACTTTTCTTGATTCATTTGTCCATTTAAGAGCACCTGTGCTGATTCCATTCCATACTGGATATCCACTTGCTATTCCTTAGGTTACACAGGCTTTTTGTTCACTCATAGAATCCAGCCAAATATCACATGACTCCAATCCTAAGTGTCTGTTACTTTCACTGATCTGTTTGTTCTTCAATTTCTTTTTTTTTTTTTTTTTTTTTTTTTTTTTTTTTTAAATTGTATTTTATTTTATTTGAGAACATACTGTACAGAGGGGCTACAATTACATGGGCAGAATAATGCATACATTTCTTACCAAGCATTGCAGCCTCCTCCTTTGTTTACCCTTCACTTCCCTTCCCTGCCTCCCCCCTCCCCCCACCCAATTTTACCCCCCTCCCCCCACCCAATTATACCCCCCTCCCCCCCCACACCGAAATTGTAAAGCTGGTTTTGACATGACATTTTGTACTTCTCATTGTTGCAACAGGTCCACCTGAATCCTTAAACGATTTGTTTGTCCCCATCTCCTCCACATGATATACTGATATCAAATATAGTGAAAGCGGTATCTGCAAAATGGGGTAATTGGACACACCATCTTTCTAATGTTGCTAAAATTAGCAATTATGTCAATATACAAAAAATAATTGAAACAGTGCCTGACACATAATGTTCAATGTTATGTGAATCCATACCATAATTTGCTGATGTTTAAAATGAAGATAACAAGAAGATGACAATTCTGACCTCGTAAGATTAAGTGAGATATTGAAGTATCTAACTTATAATAAATATAAGATCCCTTACTGCTTTCATTATAAAGTACTTTTACAAAACTAGGTGCTGGTGGCTCAGGCCTGTAGTCCTAACTACTCAGGAGGCTGAGATCTGAGGATCGTTGTTCAAAGCCAGGGCAGAAAAGTCCATGACACTCTTTTTTTTTAAACTAGGGCTGAGAACTGAACCCAGGGCCTTGGGCGCCCCAGTCGGGCGCCCTTCCACTGGGCTAAACCCCCAGCCCCTCCATGAGACTCTTATCTCCAATAAACCACTCAGAAAACCAGAAGTGGCACTGTGGCTCAAGTGGTAGAGCGCTAGCCTTGACCTGAAGAGCTGAGGGACAGCACTGAAGCCCAGAGTTCAAGCCCCATGACCACACCAAAAAAGTACTTTTACAGTTTGAAATAACATGCACGCATGTGCATGCGTATACACATACACACACACTTAAGGAGTACCATGGTAAACTCTCAGAAGACAGTTTTAGAAATCTGTGAAGTTGCCAGTAAAAGCATTGGCTTAAGTTTTACTGGGGCAATGTATTTATGCCTAAGGTCCAAAAGTTGTCAACTTCCAAAAACTGACATAGAAATTTACATGATATATTTGATGAACCTTTTGAAGAGGCTTATTTATGTCATTTTAGAATAAAGCAATTCTATCAATGTCGATAAAGCTTTGCAGCACTCATTTCTTCCACCCACTTGAACAACTTTAAAGTCTGTAAGCTTGTCAAGAAGCTGTTTTTCATTTCACTTCGAAACTGTCCATGATAAAAAACGAGAAAGCCTACATTAAAGAGCATTTATAATAATAGTAATAAAACACCCATACGCTTGGAGATAAACCAACTTTAAAAATGAGTTTTGGCTCTCAACTTATTCTTTCACATTAACATATTTTGAACAAAAGCATGCAAATGTTTGTGTGAGTAGTTGTTTCATAAATAGAGTTTTCATAAATAGAGTTTTTTTGAGGTTTTATATTTCACAGCAAAAAGATATTAAGTAGAAGATACAGAGATTTCCTATATACCCTGACACACTATCACTATCCTCTGAGTAGTACATTGTTACAAATGACACCTCACTATCACCTGAAGTGTCCCCCACAGTTTGTATCAGGGTTCACTTTTGGTATAAATTTATACACATTCATGGAATGAACATCAGCATGAATCTATCATGATAGAATCAATTGATCTCTTTATCCTGCTTTCTTATTGCTTCACTCTGTCTCTTTGCCCCTGGTAACTACTGACCTTTCTACTGTCTCCATGGTTTTGCCTTTGTACATACATTTAATAAATAGTGCATACATCTCTACTATTCTGATTAGTTTCTTTTAACAAGTGATTGCTTAAATTTCCTCCATGTCCATTGCTAGATACTCATTTATATTTTAGCACAGATTACTACATTGGATGTGCCACAGCTTATTCATTCAGTTAGTTACTGAAAGACATCTTCTTTCCAAGTTTAGACAAGTATGGATAAAGCTGTTGTGAAAGCCCACATTGTAATTTCATTTTAGACATGAGTTTCTAGCTCTTCTGTGTAAATAGTAAGGAACATGATTTCTGACAAAACATTTTCACCATATGACCTTGCCATTATGTTCCTTACTTCCAGTGTACCTGTACAATTGCATTCTCCACCAAAAATGAGTAAGTTTCTGTTCATGTCTTCAGCATTTGGTGGAGTGAATGCTCTGGATTTGGGCCCTTCTAATAGGCTTATAATAATACCTTTTGGTTTAAAGCATCATTCCCGTGCAGCATTTTTCAGACATATTTGTCATCCTTGCATATTTTTGTAATATACAGAGTGGAATTTTTTCACAAGTTTTTGCTTGGGTTGATTATTAATAGTATATTTATCAGGCTATTCAGACTTTTTTCTTGTCCCTTAGTAAGATTTTATCTTTTTCATTACTGAGTTTTTTACCCCATAATTGTCCTCTGTTTGGAGTGAGTTACATGGAAATCAGCTGCACCAATACCTCAATCTGTAGTAACACCAAATAAACTTTAAATTTTGATATGGTTTGCACCAATAAACTTTAAAAAGTCTTGGTGTAGATCAATTGAAAAGTTTAAGTTGAATTCTTTTAAATCAAAGCTAGTTTTATTTTTTAAAAAATAGCATTTAAACTAGAGATTTGAGAATCTTGGTGTCATGGCTTCACAGTTTGAAGCTAGTCTGGTTAGAGATGTCTGTCAGACTGTTACCTCCATTAGACAAAATAAAAGCTGGAAGTGGAGCTATGGCTTAAGTGGTAGAAGGCTAACCTTGACAAAAACTCGGAGACAGTGGCCAAGCCTTGAGTTAAACCCAGGACTAGCACCAAAAAAAGGTATTTAATAGGATGGGATTTGTGCATTTAAAACTATGACATTAAGTATTTCAAAGAAAAGATAAATGAATGAAAGTAGAGTCTATGTAATGGACTTAACAAAAATTGCTTAAAATGTCCATACAATAGGAAGCAATGCATAGATTCAATTCAATCTTTTAAATTTCCAGTGGCACTATTCATAGAAATAGTAAAAAAAAAAAACAATAGAATATACAAATGGCACCACAAAAGACCTTCCATAACCAAAACAATCTTGATAAAAATGAGCTGGATTATAACTCTAGCTACTTAAGAGGCTGAGATCTGAGGATGACAGTTCAAAGCCATCCTAGATAGGTAGTCCCTTTATATGATTTCTTTTAGTGAAATGAGCTCCTTTCCTATAACTTAGCATACTTCTTTCCCTCTCCACAGCTTAACATGCTCCCTTCCTAGGCAACACTAGGCCCATTTAGTAAATAATCAGCCTCCAACCCCCTTTATCTTGGGATGGCACTTCTCTGGGGCAGCTACCACCATATAAGGCAACAAGAGCCCCTAACAGTGACCTTCAGTTCCAGGCAATTGCAGGACCCCTTATCTATCTATTATTTGGACAGCAGCCATAAATCCTAGTCTGCCATGATGAAGCCCCTGGCCCACACATCCACACCACGGTCTCCTCCTACCCCCTTCTAGCTCCTCCTAAGCCTCCTAGGTAATATAGGTCACCTCAGAAAATAGCCAGTGCTTCTTCTCACTTCTCCCTTGTGGGAAGAGGTCTTGCGGTTCCTTTCCCGGCAGGCAATAAACCTTTCTTTGTTCTCTGTACCTGCATGTCTGCATGATTTTCTGACACAGAGTAATTTATTCTTACAATTTTTTATAGAACCATTTTGAAAAATGTGTTTCTGCCTAGTACTTTGGAATGTCACAAGTATTATACTGGGATGGCATAGTTAAAATCCAGTTTATGCTAGGTACCAGTGGCTCATGCCTGTAATCCTAATTACCCAGGAGGCTGAGATCTGAGGTTTTGGGTTCAAAGCCAGCCCAGGCAGAAAAGTCAATGAGACTCTTATCTCTAATAAAATACTCAAAAGGCCAGAAGTGGCACTGTAGTGCAAGTGGTAGAGTTCTAGTCTTGATCACACAAAGGCTTAGGGACAGTGCCCACACCTTGAGTTCATGCCCCAGGACTGGAAAAAAAATCCAGTTTACTATCCTCTCACAAATCCAAGGAAGTCATTCAATTTTTGGAAAGTTCTAACAATGCAAAGCACTTTATTTTACACTTCAATAACAATCCAGAGTTTTCCATAGCTAGCTATGTTTAGGATGGCACAAAACAGCTAATTCTTGCTGTATCATTATGGTAGGTTCAACCATGGTCTCTCAAGAAATAGTTACATTCTAATTCCTAGTGCCTGTGGGTGTTGATGGTAAAGAAAGATTTGATTAAGAATCTTGAAACTGGATTATTCAAATGGATCCGTCATGGCTATAATCATGACTGTCCTTAAACTAAACACAGAGAAATATAGGTTACATTATTTCCTTCATTTGTGGTAGCTACAATGTGCCTATAATTTTCTAAAAACCAGAGGTTACGCAGTGGGTGAGCAAGGGGTTACAAATGAATTAACTGAAGTGTGATAGACTCTATAATAGAGAGTGCAAATAAAATAATTCTTTTTAAAAAACTCTTTAAAGTTCTTTAAAAAGTCAAAGTCCAACAAAATAAAGACCAGGAAATGGGTACTAGTAAGAGAGGCAGGTAAGGCCAAGTGGAGGGAATGAAGAGAGAAGGGGTAGAATACAGGCAAGTATTAATTGTATATACCACAGAATTGAGAAATATAAGAGGAGTGTGTCAAAAGTGGTGATGATGTTAAAGTGACAACACAGATTAAGATGCATTGTACACAAACTGCTGGGCTAAATGGCAAATTTAATGAATAACCCAAAATTAAGATAAATGAGGGAAAGGGAGTGTTGGGAAAGATGGATGATTAAGAAGTTTTACAAAGGTGTTTCCATTCGCCATAGCATAGGTAGATTTCATTAGAGAGGGGGTAATGTGATGAAAGCAGAGTTGGGATGATTATGCTTTGGTGATGGAAGAAGACACCACAGAGAAAGAAATACTAATGGTCACTAGAAGCTGGAAAAAATAAGCTAACAATGTTCCTTCAGCCTCCAGATAGAACCTATTTTAAGTTTTCTAGTTATTTTGGAGATGGAATCTCATAGATTTTTCTGCCCAGACTGGCTTCAAACTGCCATCCTCTAAATCCTGCATAGGTAGGATTACAGATATGAGCTACTGATACCTGGTTTACTAGGGTTTTTTTTTTTCACAACAAACTGCTACTTGGCCTATTATTTGGGGTCTCCTACACCTCCTCTCATTTTCCACCATTTTTGTTTTATATCACTGTACAAGGCTATATGGCTCAATTTCAGAGCTCTTCAACTAAAAGTTACTACTTTTCTAAGAAATTCGGTAAGTTTCATTATACTGCTTTCTGTTGAAGAGCTTTAAATAATCCTTGCCCAATACTATTTTTGTTATCCAGGACAATAGATTATTATAGGCAAATGAAAAATTCAGGACAGTACTCAAAAAATAGGGCATTTCATTTCGAAATAAATTATCTCTTACTTTGTCTCAGGGTATATTACAAGGATAAAAAGAAAACGCTAGGGAGGTAGTTAAACAGCACTTAGTCGTATTTTGGAGCAGCAATACTGTATTGATTCTATTTTACTTATTCTTTGAGTATGGTCAGTTTCCTACTCTACAGCTTACCTAAGTATGGTAATTTCTTGTGTCCATTTTTTAGTACACTGTAGCTTACCAAGTTCCTCAGTAACTGAGTATACTGGCTATTTCATTTTAGGACCCTTAAATACAGTTTATTTTTATTCTGGGATTTGCCTTCTGGACTTTGCATTATATTCACAAACTGCTTTGTTGAAAGGTCAACTCCTTTGTACAAGTAAAAGATTAAAATAAAATCACAAGTTTCAGTGACTTTATAAGTTGTTAAACACCTGTCTGGCTGAAAAGTGGCACATTTGGAGAGAGCATGGAATATTCTAATTCCTGAGTGATGTCCTTTTATAATCCTTAATCTAGGAGTAAACTTTTTCTGAGGACTTTGAACCATCCTAGAAAATGATCTAACAAAGAAGGGATGATGATTGACATCTGAAGGGGGGCAGTCTTGTAAGGTTCATCCCTGAAGTGGACAGACCTGGTGATTTGCCAATATGTACCAGAGAACTGAATTACATATTTTTGAGAAAAACGCACAGATCTCCAAGAGAGTTGAGTGTGAGAATAAAGTTATCTTTCCCCTATATTTGGGCACAAAATATAATGGGGAATAGTATTTCAGAAGCTAAGAGAAGATAAAAATGTGATGCCCAATAACCAGTAAATAGTTAACTCAACCTGAACTTTTGTGTTGATTCCTAGCCCAATTTGCTTTCTTTTTAGTTGTCTTTTTTCTAAGTTTTAGTAGCAGTTTCTATCTATAGTGAAGTTTGTTGACCGTATATAAGGTAAAGTTCCCCAAGTTCCTCTTCAGGGACCTGACATGGAAACTGTCAAGAAGAAGAGACCATTTGTTCCAACGTAAGTGCTCCCCTTCCAAGGAAGATTCCCCAAATATGAAGACTGTTATTGGAATGGGGATGGGGTCGCATGGTTACTCTTTGGAGGTCATGTGAATCAAAATGTCTACTATTCTGGTTTTTCAGTTAAATTAATTTTTGCAGCAAGAAATGAGCTTGATAAATGGTTGATTATTAAGGGTAATGTTGGTTCTCAGATCCAAGGTTGGAGAGTGGATATCATTGTTAAAGACATAGACAATCTGATTCTCAGTACAGCCCTTTAGGGGAGGTGTGGATGTTTGATTCACCATTCTTCTTGATGACATCTGAAAACAGCTACCAAATGTGAAACCAGGTCAGTTTTATAACTAATAGCATTGGATAAGTTACAGGTTACAAATGACAATTTCTGAAAGGGCTATTTATTGTCTGGGTGGCATGGACTATGATGATGAATCACTCTATGATGTCAAAATTATCATGGATGATCTCTAACCAAGAAATGTAAATATTTGTTGAAACTAGGGTTGTTGATGACACTGGTGAAGTTACATTTCTCAGGGTTCACATCCATGAAGAACACTGAAGTATCAGAAAAGGTACACAGATGATGAGCTTGTTGGCTTCCCACTTTAAGCCCAGTCTCCTCCTAGTGAAGAAGTCCACTCCTTTGATACTGGTGGAAGATGAGGACGGGCTTTACACTGATAACAAGTTTCTCAGTCTCAGCTCTGATTGTGCATCCCATGGACTCACACTGGAACACGTAGACTATATAGTTGTTCAGAAAGGTCACATTAATGACTATGTTATCCACTTTGTCAGAGTTATGGCATCTCTGGTGACCAGGAAGCAAATAATAACAAAATTCATTTGCTTTGACCTTTACTGTTATGACTTGAGGACTTGGTGGAACTTTATGCAGAGGAGTAGAAAACCTATGAATTTTGAAATTCCATTAGATATTAGTTTCTTGCACACAATGTGTCTTACTTTTTACAGAAATCCCGTTAGCTTGTATTTTTTCATTTGAAAAAATAGATCAAATTTCCTCACTCTCTAGGATTGTGACCCTGAAGAAATAACTAAATCTCATTTCTAAAGTAACTCAAAACTGTTCTGAGTTCATACAAATTTCTTCTTACCAACAACTTTTCGAATATGATACTTCTGCTTTGTTGATCTTGTTAAGCACCTTTGGTTACAAAGAACTTGATGGAGACTACCTAGAAGGGTCAGCACCACTCTTGAGAGGCCAAAGCAATCTGGCAATGAAGGAGCAAGCATCACAGCTAACTAGTGAGGGAATCATTTTCCCCCATAAGTTTATTTTGGTACATCCTACAAAATGAGGGAGGGAATTGTAGTTTTAGACTACTTTATCATAACAATGATAATCTCCCCTTTATTAAAGTAAGGAAAGACTCAGGCTTGAATTTTTACTGGGAAACCTCATCTAGCTAGTTCTATTTTTTAAAAAATGCTCTGTTATTTATATGAAATTCTAAGCCCCTGAATTACAAATAAGCATCCAAAGTAAAGACCTAGTCATGCTGTATCCTCTATAAACCTCCCCAAGTTCTAAGGCTCTTTCTCTCCTTATCTTTCTTTTGTCTCTAAAAATTTCTTCAGTGTCTATAAGCTGTTCTGCTGAAATTCAGGTGACACCTGTTTCTATTGTACTCAGGCCACCATTTCTGCAGATGTCTTCATTGGGTTGTCAACCATCCAACCTGTGTAAAGGTCTAAACTCAACTGAAATATACATGTTCATAACCAAGACAACTTTATTAATGAAAAACGTAAGTTTAAATTATTAGTAATAAGTTTTGTACCTTCTATCTTAATTTTAACCTAGTTAAATTCAGATGATTTGTCATCTAATATCTGTAGGTGCAATGCTAGAGCTAAATGAGAATATAGTCAGTTGATTGAATTAAGCTTTATTAAATGCCAATCATTTACTAGTCACTATGTTTAACATTGAAAATGTAAGGCAAATATCTATAATTTATGGAAACTTTTAATTCATGATACTAGTTTTACAACATCATTCTACATTTTATAAATAAGGTTTAGAGAGTTAGGTAATTTATCCAATAGCATAAAACAAGGGTCAGTCCCTGAGTTGATATGTGCTCAAGGCTAATCCTTATGTTCTTCATGCTACCTTATTTTACCTCTCAGAACCTAAAAATCTAAAACCTTACAATTTCAGCAAATATATTCACTTAGTATTTTCAGTATTATAAATTGCTATCTTTTATAACATTGCACATGGCCATGTTTCAAAACTGAATGAAACGTAAATAGTTTGGAGTAGTCACACTTCTTTGAATCCTAGATTTTTTCAATTGCAAAAGAAGTTGGTTTCAAAGATGTTCAGATGGTTTGGAAGGTGCTCAAGGCAGGTAAATACAGATGTGCAAAAACGATGAGAAGAGAAAAACTAGGAAATGGTAGACTCTTGATGATTAGAGGAGGGTATACATTGCTTAGCAGAGGGAGAAGAGAAGAAAGGTTGACTAGACCTTTATATGAAGTTGACTCACTAAAGATCTTAAATAGGGGAACTATGTGAAGAACTGTGTACTAAGATCCACCTGACAGGAGTGTACAAGTTGAATCAAGAGGTAGAGGAATGAAAAAATGAGGAAACTGTGTCTGATGACATGTAAATAGCTTCATGGTGGTGAAGGCATGGACTTAGTGGCAGTCATGGAGCCAAAAAGAGAGGACACTTCCAACCACTCACTAACTGTCTGATATTATATATCTGCAGAGCCACCAGGCACTGGTCTCCCCTCTAGAAAAAAAAGACTACAACAGAGAGGTGGGGAGAAGGTTAGCAGAAGACATGGCCATTGTAAGAACACCAAAGAAATAATCTAATGTATCAGGGAAAGTGAGATACCAGATCAGATGATAGGAAGCAATAGTACATCAAGGAAATACCAGCAGGGCTAGAAGAAACCCATCAGAATCATATACGCCCCTATATGCCCATATAGGTATATCTTAGCAAAACAGTGATTATTCTGTTTTAATAAAGATCTTGATGAAACTAAGACTATAGAAAAAATATTTAACACCTTTGAAATACTACTTCTACAAGGCAAGATGAGGTGATGTAGATCAGGGAAAATGAGACAAAGGAAACAGCAGCATGGGATTCAGAGACATTGTATTAATAATGCTTCTGTGATTTTAATAGAATTATCTTTAAAGCCTACATCATAAGCTGCGGAATTATTTAAAAGAAAAAAAGAATAAGAGTAGATCTCTTTCTCTGACTTAGCCTGCTTGTCCAAAATAAATGTGATCTGAAAACTGAACAAGGATATTTTATAGGGACTCATCGTGGAAAAAAAAAAACACTTGGGAAAAATAACTTGTCTCGATAAAATGTGTTTAAAAGTTTTATTTATCTCATGGATGGACACTTGTCTTGGAGTATGTGGAGTATGTGGAGTATCCTGTCTTTGAAAGGCTTATCAGACATCAATGACCAAAATTTAACAAATAGGTCAGTTTAGAAGTCTCTGAGCCTAATTGATGAAAGTGTACCTTATATGTTTATCTTTGTTCTCACACTTGGTATATTTAATCACTCTTATTAAATGTGAGTCAACCCCTCAACCTCCCTTTGAGCACAGGTATGATGAATGCCTTAACATTATGAAGTATTTATGGTCAGATATGTCCATATCCATGTCTGGGTTGTGCACTCTCTTTTTATCTTCACTCTGCTTTACTAATAAACTTTCTTGGCCTATACTTTGTGTCCTCAAATTCTTTTCTGAGACAACATCAGGAACTCCATATGCTAGGGCTATGCAGATGACTCCTCCCTTTTGGAGACCTCCTCCCTGGGGCATCAGGGATCAGAAATACTGTAACAGTGGTATTATTTTCAGTGTGCTTGTACTGTGGGTTGCTTGCTGGGAGAGTGTTGTGTAATTTGAAAATGGCTGCCTAAGCAGGGGCTGGTGGTTCAGAACTGTAATCCTAGCTAATCACGAGGCTAAGACCTAAGGATTGCAGTTCAGAGCCAACCTGAAGAAGCAAACTATGAGATTCTTATCTCCAATTAAGCATCAAAAAAGGCAGAAATGGAGCTGTGACTCAAGTGTTAGAATGCTAACCTTGAGTAAAAGCTCAGGGATTGTGTCCAGGCTCTGAGTTCAAGCCCTAGATCTGACACAGAAAAAGGCTCCCTGTTTTGAGCTGTAATTTCTACATGCTAATTTACAGTCATGTATATTTTCTATTTTCCTTATTTGACTGTCCATTTATGAAACATAATTAAGATCTTGTAAGCTATAAATAAGGTAGAGCTACACTTGTGGCAGATTCTTTCATGTGACTGATTACCTTTGGCACAAACTCTACAGTTGCATGAGCTTCTTAAATGAAAGCCGCATGATGATCTTTCCATCTGTCAAAGTTGAATAATTAAAGGCATCAGCAGT
>NW_027204033.1:0-43271 GCF_024711535.1 Dipodomys merriami | reverse complement strand
AGTTTGTCAGGATCTCCCTCCATTTGTGAGTGGCAGTCCTGGCATTCTAACTCCAGGCCTAGATGATTTATTTCAAATGTAAACAATTGGAATAACGCTGTGAAGATTTCAGATTGTCATGATTTTAAAAAGAACAACAAGAAGAAAAGAAAGCCAGGTGTCAGTGGCTCCTGTATTTAATGCAAGCTCCTTAGGAGGCTGAGGTGTAGAGAATGCCAATTTGAATTCACCCAGGGCAGGAAAGTCCTAGACACTCTTATTTCTAAGAGATCACAGGAAAATATGCCCATGAGTTGGGCCTGTGCCTCAAGGGCAGAGCTCTACCCTTGAGCAAAAGGAGATCAGGGATAGGGCCTAGTCTCATATTTCAACCTCGGACCTGCCAAAGAAATAAAAGAATTCAGTAACTCTATGTCTCTGTGTATAGATGGATGATGTATGGATGATTGGCTTTCAGCAGGTTGCCCATGCCCAGACCCCCAACCTTGGCAAGCTGGGAAAAGCCCTCAGAGAGTAATAAGTATGAGCTAGTAGCTTGAAAAAAAACATCCTTCTCTGCCATTTAATAAGTGAAACCCCGAAGGCTTGCCTGGGCTGGTGTATGCAACGGGTGCATTATATTCTGGCTCAGGTATCTCATTGGGAAATCTAGCAGCCAGCCACTACCTCCAGGGAGACCACAGTTTCTAGGCTGTAGTAGTTGTGGAAGGTTCTGGCTCCATATTTCCTATCCCTCTGTAGGATGTGAGCCTAGATCTCTGGGGCCTGCTGGCTATAACTCATTCATCATTCCTCATTGCCGAGTCTCAGGCTGGTACCAAATCCTGGCAAAGATATAAAATGGCCAGCGATTTCTGTGCTGAAATCCCACCCTCCTAGATCCTGTTAGAAGTGAGCCTTGGGCTGCGAATGTGGCTTAGTGGTAGAGTGCTTACCTAGAGAGCATGAAGCCCGAGGTTCGATTCCTCAGTACTACATAAACAGAAAAAGCCAAAAGTGGCACTGTGAATTAAGTGATAGAATGTAGCCTTGAGGAAAAGCAACTCAGGAACATGCCCAGACCCTTAGTTCAAGCCCAAGATTACAAAAAAAAAAAATGTGAGCTTAGTGAGACATACACTTCTGGGACTCAGAGGAGGGCCGAGGTTATAGGTAAGAGGGAGATGGCAGGTGCTGGTGGCTCACCCCTATACTCTTAGCTACTCTGGAGGCTGAAATCTGAGGATCATAATTGCAAGACAGTGCAGGCAGCAAAGTCTATATGAGAATCTTTTCTCCAATTAAACACCCCCCAGAAGTAGAGCTGTGTTCCAAGTAGTAGAGTGCTAACCTTGAGCATAAAAACTCAGGAATGGCATCCAGGCCATGGATTTCAACCCCAGGACTGGCACACAAACACACACACACACACAGACACACACAGACACACACAGACACACACAGACACACACACACACACACACACACACACACACACACACACACACACACACACACACCAATATAGAGCATTTGCCAGTCAGCCTAACAAGTTCCATCTCTAGGAACTCAATATTTTTTTTAAAAAAGAGGGAGAATGGAAGGAAGGACTTGCTCCAGGAGGTGATTTAACTAGTGCCAAAATTCCACAGGAGTTCTAAGATGTGGAACAAGACAGAGTGCCTCAGGCAGAAGGTACACAGCATGGGCAAAGGTCCTGAGGTGTGGTGTAGAGCAGGTGGTGTCTGGGGAATGAAGGTTCTGTGTCTTCAGACAAGTCTGGCTGAACACTCTAGCCTGGGTCAAGGTTTGTACTTGAGTCACAGGTAGGGCAGAGGGTAGGGTCCAGAATGGGGCCCAGAGGAAGATTAGCTTGACTTTTCACCATGGACCCCAGGCATTTCCTGTGGCTGAAAGCCTATTTTTCACAGCTCCTGACCCTAAGGCCTCCTTTGCATGGAGGAGTCAGGGCAAACGCAGGGAAGAACCCTTGCTTAAGAAAAGCTTCTACCCAATGCCACCAGTTTCTCAACCTCTGTAAATCCTAGCTACTCAAGAGACTGAAATCAGAGATCGTGGGTCAAAGCCAGCTCAGGGGAAGAAAGTTAGTGAGACTCTTCTTGCCAATGAACCACCAAAAGCCAGAAATGGAGCTGTGGCTCAAGTGGTAGAGTACCAGCCTTGAGGGAAAATGTTAAGAGACCAGAGCCCAGACCCTGAGTTCAAGCCCCAGTACAGGCACAGAAAAAATAAAGAATATTTCAGAAGCTCCAAGTCCACTGTGGAGAAAGGCCATTATCAGCTGGGCGAAGGTGGCTCAAGTTTGTCATCCTAGCTACTCAAGGCTGAGATCTGAGGATCAATCAAGATTCAAAGCTAGCCTGGGCAGAATCTTATCTCCAATGAATCACCAAAATGCTGGGAAGTTGAGCTACTGTAGTTCAAGTGTACAGCACGAACCTAGTGTAAACAAGCTAAAGGATAACATCTAGGCTCTGAGATCTTGTCCTGGTAAACACACACACACACACACACACACACACACACACACACACACACACACACACACACACACACACACACACACTAACATCATTAGCAGGTGCCAGCAATCCTAGCTACTCAAGAGGCTGAGCTCTTAGGATGGCAGCTTGAAGCCAGCCCAGGCAGGAATGTCCATGAGACTCTTATGTCCACTAAACTACTAAAAAAGATGAAATTTGAGCTCTGGTTCAAGTGGTAGAATGCTAGCTTTGAGCAAAGGAAACTCAGGGACAGTGCCTAGGCCCTGAGTTACAGCTCAAAGATTTTTAAAGACACCCTTTGCCAGCCCCGCAGGCCATAAATCCAGATTTTGGTCATCCTAGATCTCACCTCCACTTCTGCCACTTCCACAGTACTGCCACATGTGGCCAGTTTGTGGCCAAAACTGGGTTAAGAAGTGAACGTACACAAGTGGGGAGGGGCATAGCCAGGTCAAGACTAATACCCCAGAACATTGAGTTATTGGTCATATCCTGACACACCTGACCTGGGATCATCCTCCCTCTTAATCTTCCTAATTATCACTTGCCCCCACCCTTCATAGTTCCTCACCCCAATACCTCCATAGCCCTTGGACATTTTCTTCTTATCTGACCAGAAAATAAACTCGTTGGGGCCAGGGATGATTGAAACCTGGTAACCCACCCTGATCCCTAGGGTCTACTGAGGCTGCTTTCCTCTGCACTCGGTTGAGCACACAGCTCCTGGATATCATGCACTTGCTGAGGGGTCAGTGGCTTGATCCAACATACTGGCTTTAATCTCTGAAACTGTCCCCACAGAGATTGTGAATGGTTGGCTCCCTTGATCCAGGGACTCCAAACCATGTCTTGCATGTTCTCTCTTCTTCCTTCCTTTCTTCTTCTTGTCCCTCTGTCCTTTCCTCCTCTCTCTTTCTCTCTGTGTCTCTCTCTGTCTCTGTCTCTGTCTATCTCTGTTTCTCTCTCTCTCTCTCTCTCTCTCTCTCTCTCTCTCTCTCTCTCTCTCTCTCTCTCTCTCTCTCTCTCTCTCTCTCTCTCTCTCTCTCTCTCTCTCTCTCTCTGTCTTTCCTTTCTTTGTGTCAGTCATGGGCCTTGAACTCGGAGCCTACGTGCTATCCCTGAGCCTTTTTACTCAAGGCTAGCAGTCTATGACTTGAGCCATACATCCACTCCTGTTGTTTTGTTTTTGGTAGTTAATTGAAGACAAGAGTCTTCCAGGCTTTCCTACCTGGGCCAAAAGCCTCCATCCTTGGATCTCAGCTTCCTAAGTAACTAGGATGACAGGCCTGAAGCACCACCATGCAGCTCAAACCAAGGTTTGAGTCCTGGAACTTTTCATTGTCTAAGACCTCCCAGAAAATGGTGCACACTGTATAGGTTTGTTGGATAAATAAATGACCATCTGTCTATGACAATACTACAGAAATGTCCCATCTGATTCAGGTAAGTATCCCCTGTAATTATTCCTCTGAAGAAACCTGATGCAGCTCTCCCACAGTTCTCTCTCCTCCCTCTTCATGCCCTCTTGGTGGCACCACACTTAACTGTTTTGACTCCTAGGATGTGAGCTATGAGGTACTCACTGGATTCCAGGGTCTCTAGGATGCCTATCTTCTCAAAGATCTCTGTCCAGCAGCTGACCAGCACTGTGGCACTCAATTCCCCATTCAGGTATGAACGAGTTTGCCATGAGCTGAACGACTGGCTCAAGAGGCCTCCTCTCCTCCCCCTGGACCAGCCAGGATCATCTACAACATCCCGCCCCCAAGTTTCATGTTGCAGACAAAGGATCTTTGAGGCAGCCTGGGGTCTCTGAATCTCCCAGAATCCAGTGCAGTTGCTGGTAATTGTCTCTGCTCATAGCTGGCAGGCTGGAGATGGCAAGGTCACAATCTCTGCTCCCCAGGGCATCCCCGACTGAGGTGGTCACCCTAGAGAGAACTGGAAGAGATTCAGTAGCTACCAGAGAAAGGTTTAGTCAAGGCACAAGGTTCAAAGAAAGAAATAATCTGGCTTGGGAACTCTGCCTGTGACGCTTTGAACGTCATTGTTTGGCAGCTTAAAATGTCCATCCAAGGCATTAGTGGAAATTGCCAGCTTGAATTTAAAAAAAAAACATGAAAAATGTAGCATTTAAATTGTCCCAATCAAACTTAAAGGGTTCCAAAATCAGTGGTCCCCTTTTGCTTTCAGACAGCCTACAACAGGTTACAGAAACTGGCATTCATCGATCCCTATCTAACTGCCATGTCCTGATACCAAGCGGGCTCCAGCAGGGGGAATGGACTTGCCTACCACTGTCCAGCTTGAAATGTCCCAGACAGTACACAGATAGGAGTCTGCCAGACTCCAGGGAGGGTTGACCACTGGTGCACTGCCCCGGGAGAGAATCCATGCCACCAGTGGGGTCGCAGAGCCCTGGGCCTGGATGCCCACAATGACCATAAATGCCCTAGGTAAGGTTCCCCTCTCATCCTCGGTCATGGTGAAACATCTGCCATGTCACACTGTACACCAGCCCCCAAACCTCATAGCTTCACAGCCCCTGCCCTACCCTTTCCCCTATCCCCTTCCCTAATTATGTTTGGCAGACACATTCCCAACCCTTGAATTAGCTCCAACTATACACTGGGAGCAGAGTGTCTTTCTGGAAGAGTGTAGCTGTGGACACACTTGCCTCACCAAACTTCTGGCCTGGGATAGAAGGACAGGTGTCCACTCGAGTTCACACAGGTCTCCTAGGGGAGGGCCACGCAGGGCCAGCAGCTACTGTGGGCTACAAGAAAGGGGGAAAAGAGAGGTGGAAAGGGGAGGAAAGGTATGTCTACTGAAATCTTCCATAAAGGATCCATGAAACTGTGAAGGAGAAAACAAGAATTGTGGCTGGGCTCATGTTTGGTACTGATGAAAAAAGAACAACAACAAGTACATACACACAGAGAAATAAAATGCTTTTGCTGTTTTTAGACATGGTGACACACACACAAACACACACACATACACACACACACACACACACACACACACACACACACACACACAAATCCAGAACAGTGACAAAAGTGTCTTCCATGCAGCACCTGCAATTTGCCAAATGATCACTCACCTGAGCACAGTCAGGCTGTACAAGGAGAAAGATGATCTCTCTCTCTCTCTCTCTCTCTCTCTCTCTCTCTCTCTCTCTCTCTCTCTCTCTCTCTCTCTCTCTCTCTCTCTCTCTCTCTCTCTCTCACTCTCTCTCTCTCTCTCTCTCTCTCTCTCTTTCTCTCTCTCTCTCATACACACACACACACACACACACACACACACACACACACACACACACACACACAACACACACACAGATACTCAGAGTAGTGCCTCCCAAGTATGTTGGTTACTCATCTGGGACAATGTACAGCTGGAGCATGCAGGTTCCCATTCCCCATTCCCTTTTCAGAACCAAGGGTTCCCATCCAAGGGGAGCACCACTGTAATGACACAGCACCACCCTGCCTCTCGCCTTCTCTAGGGCCAAACCCTTCCCCTTGGGAACAACCAGCCTTAAATCCCCATTCACCAAAACCCTAAGCCAGGACACTGGGTGAAGGAATCCCCAGACAGCTGGCTCCTCAGAGCAAGGACTGAAAACAAGCAGGGGGTCATGGGGTCCCCAAGGGAATATCTAACCTGGGGTGGGCATGGTGTTGAGGAAATGGATGGGGTTCTAAAGGCTACATACATGGACACACTCCCTACTTCCAGCCTAGATGCTTCTGGGAGACTGGGTGGATTCTTGGAGGGACAAGGAGAACAGATGGACCAGGAGCACCAGCAGATGCTGGAAGAGCTGGGAAATGTGACCAACCTGTGAGTACTGTTGAAGCTGGGGAGGGGGGGGACAGGCCAGGTGTATGTGTGTCAGAGAGAGTGTGTTCTTCCCAAATATTCACCTTTCATCTGACCCCCATTGCTCTCACCTCCCTAGTGGGATTTTCTGATACCCTCCTCAGGTGAGAGGGTGACTGAGAACAGAGGACAAGGAGTCACACAGCAAAGGGTCCTTATCTTCTGCATCCAACACCCTCCACCCCCAGAAAAAAGGAAAAGACCCGAGAAGGCAGGTGTGGAGCTGCTGTTCCCCAACTCTTTATAAAGCCACAAAGTTCCCACCTAGGAGAGGATTGTGAAGATGTGGGGCTATGTGGTTCCCACTGCTCCAGGCCAGGGGCTTGGTGATGGCCTCTTCTCACCCAACCCTGCATCTCCCCATTTCCTGGGACACTGACACTAGGGATGGGGGTGGGATCCTTGGTTCGACACCCACTCCCCCACCCCCTACTCCTGGGGAGCATTTGTGGCAGAGCCAGGGCTGGCCCCTGGCACTGGTGAGGCAAGATTGGGATGTGAGAAGGGAAGTGGGAGTCGTGGGTCTGGGTTGGGGTGGGGAAGGAGGGGTTGGGAGAGGTCAAGAGATGTGGGCCCATGGGACGGCCACTCATGTGTGCTGCTGGGAGATGCTATATGCTGCCATTCTAGGTGTAGCAAGCAGCAATGGCAGCATCATGGCAGATTCTCAGGCCCAGAGCAGAGGATGGGGGGCCAGGACATGGTCAGGGCCACCAGCTGGCCTGGGGCACATCACTGGATGATTCTGAGAGGCGCTGCAGGTCCAAGTCAGCAGCTCATGTTTGAAACGTGATGCCATGGGGAGAGCACGAAAGGGGGCCAGGACAGGGGCAGGCAGGTGGCAGGGCTGAGCCCACCTTAGGCCCAGCTGATCTTCTGGCACTGGAATCTCAGATTCAGGGCCTACTTGGCCTCTGAGCCTCCCAGGGCCTTTGGGAGGGATGTGGCTGCTGTGCTGGCTTTGTGTGCTCTGTGCTCCTGGCCCCGACCAGTGATCCTACAGCAGCCGAATCAAGCCATTGATGACGCCTCCCCTGGTGCTTGTGCCTGCTCTTCTCTCTGCTGTCTCTCTCTGCCACCCCCATTTCTCTCCCGGGCTGCCCCACCCACGCTGCACAAGTGAGCCAGCCCCCATGTGCCCCTGGCTGCAGCAGATATGTGCTCCCTTGGCCACGTCCTGTCCTCTCCTCAGTCACACCCCCTCCCCACTTGACCACACCCCCCATCCCTGACTTTGTGGTGCCCTGACTGCCCTAAGGCTAACAGGCCATGGAAGAAGCAGGCTCACCTCAGCTCAGGGCTTCCTCCCAACCCCAGCAGTTGCCCATGGCATTGAACCCTTCCCTCAGCCCAAAGGCTGGGAGAGACTCTTCTCCATCCACCCCACACACTAAGCAGGTGCATGGTTACCCTCTGTTAGTGTGTGTGTGTGTGTGTGTGTGTGTGTGTGTGTGTGTGTGTGTGTGTGTGTGATTTTCAGGGATACCTACCTCTCAAGGACTCAGAACATAGCACCCTTTTGGATGACAGCACACAGCATACTTTAAAAAAGTAGCACAAAGAAACCTGTGTAATGGACTCAGCACAATGCGCCTTTTGAAGGACTCAGCACATAACAACCTTTGGGATCCTCATGGTAATCTAATGACCAATAAAATTAGACATGCAATTTTGACATCGCCAAGCTTAAATACCATAGAATTATGACAGCATATGTCATAGTGAAATTATAGACATATTGTGAATGCCTATTTTGTGATTTCATTCTATTTCAAGCAAGCAATATTGGTGGATATCAGAAATCCATTGTAACCTCAAAGCCATTGTGACATGAAAATCCTTTTGTGATATCAAAGTGCCATTGTGATATCATTAACCTGTTGTGACATCACAAACCTGTCCTGTTCACTGTGACCTCCTCACCAATGTGACATCACAAAGCCATTGTGATATCACATTGCTGTTGTGACATTACAATCACCCTGAGACCTCCCGAACCCATTATGACATCTTCAGCACCTTTGAAAAAACACATGGCCTTTGTGACACCACAGTCCCTTTGTGTATCCATTGTGAAATGACAATTGAGATAAGATATGCCATTGTGATATCACAAAACATTTACAATATAATCATACGTGTGACATCACATTGTCATTATGACAACATCAGGTCATTATGATATCCCAAATCTATAATGACATCATACCATTATGACATCACATTGTCATTGTGACATCATATTTACATTATGAATGCCTATTATGTGATTTCATTATATTTCAAATGTGGCATGTGGGTTCATATTAAAAACACATTTTGACTTCATAACCATTGTGACATCACAATCTCTTTGTGACAAAACTTTGCCATTGTGATAACTCTAAACAACTGTGACAACTCAAACATGTCCTGTCCTCATAAGTTTTGTGACATGTTGCCACTTTAGGCCCATTGAGAGCTCATTCTATTTTTGATCTCATATGATTTTAGGTATGACATAAAATATTAATAATATACTATGACATCATGAATATTGTGACATCACACTGCTAGATGTAATGACCATTGTGTCACATTGTCACATTACAAATCTATTCGACTTCATCACATTTGTGCCAACATATACCTTTGGAATCCTCACAATCCCATTCTAAACTCATATACTCATTGTGAGTTATTGACAATTGAGGTGTCGAATGCCATTGTCACATCACCAATCTACTGCGACATCACAAAACTATTTTGAACTCATCACTATTATGGCATCAGTAACTAATTGTGATTATAACAACACTCTTATGACATTATAATTTGACATCGTATTGCAATTGTGATATTACTGTACCATCATGCTTTCACAAACCTATTATGACCTCATCATATCTTAGAAAATGCACGGCATTTGGGACATCAAGCTCCTTCTCTGAACTTGTATCATTGTGAACTTGTAGCAATTGAAATTTGAAATAAAGTATGATATTACAAACTAGTTTGACATCACTTACGCATTTTTATATCATTAACACTTTGACAAATGAAACCTGTTAGCAACCTTAGCACTTTTGACAAAAAACATGGCCTTTGTGTCATCACAGTTCATTTGTGTATGTCATTGTGACTTCATTCCCATATCCTCATTATAAACTAATGGCAGTTAAAATCTGACATGCCATTGTGACATCACAAACCCTTTGTGACATAATCAGACTGTCGTTATATCATCAGCTCATTGTGACATCACCAATCTACAGTGACATCATAGCATTATGACATTGCATTGCCATTTTGCTGTCATAGACACATTGTGAATGTATATCCTGTGATTTCATTTTATTTCAAATGTGGCATATCAGTTGATATCAGAAACACATTATGACCTCATAACCATTGGAACATTATAAACCCTGTTGGACGTGATAACCATTGTGACACCATATAATTGTTATCTCATCTTTAGCTTTTGGTGACAACACAAAATGAGAATGACATTATAGCATTTGCCATTATGTCATTGTAACATAATAGTCACATTATGAATGTCAAATCTGTGATTTCATTATATTTGAAATGTGGCATGTGGGTTGATATCAGAAACTCATTGTGATGTCATAACCATTGTCACATCAGAATCCCTTTGTGACATTAATTTGGCAATGTGACATCACAATAGCAATATGATGCTACTGAAGCACCATGGTATCACAATGGTCATGAACTCACATGCCACATGAACCGACATGCCACATTAAAAATAGAATCAAATAACATAATAGGCAAACACAACATGTCTATGATATCAGAATGAAAATGAGATGTTACAATGCTATGATGTCATTGTAGTTTTACATGTCAAAATGAGCTGATGGTGTCATAATGGCAACATGATGTCACAATTATGATAATGTAAGAAAGGATTTTTTTATGTTTAAATGGTATGTCTGATGTCAGTTTTCATTAGTTCCCCATGAGGATATGGATACAAAAATGTTCTGTGATGTCACAGAGGCCATGTGTGTTTTCAAAGGTGGTAAGAGGTCATAATATGTTTCAAAGGGCACAATGTGATCCATAATGTCACAATAAAATGAAATGTCCAATTGGGTTTTTGATGTCACAATGGTGATGAGGTCACAATGGTTTTGTGATGTCACAGTTTGTAATATCAGAATGATACATCCAATTTCAATTACTCATAATTCAATATGAGGATACCGGGTGATAGAAGAAACTTCATAGTATGTGGTCATTTCCCAATGAGAATGTGATGTCTCAATATCATGTTATAATAATGTTTTGATGTCACAATTGGTGATGCCATACTGATGAAGAGGTCTCAACAGATTTGAGATGTACCAAGGGGTTGGTGATGTCACAATGGCATGTGGGATCTCAACTGTCATTAACTCACCATGAGTATATGAGTTTGGGAAGGGATTCTGATGTCACCAAAATATATGTAGTCAAGAAGGTGAAGAACTAACAGGTCTGAGAAGTCACAAAGTGACACAATGGTTATGATGTCCAGCGGTGTGATATCATGATGTTACACTGGATTTTAGGTATCTCATGTCATAGTTGAAATATGAAGTTGAACACAGATTTTCAACTCACAAAGGACCTAAGATATCACAATGGCATTTCACAAAAGTTATGAGGACAGGAGAGGTATTTGATGTCACAGTCGGTTAATGATATAACAAAGGCAAAGTTCTGTGATAAAGAGATTTTGATGTCACAAAGGTTATGAGTTCACAATGGTTTCCTGATATCAACCCACATGGCACATTTGAAATAGAATGAAATCAAAGAATAGGCATTCACAATGGTTTTATGACATTTAAAGTGACAACGTGATGTCAAGGCAGCAATGTTTGATATCATATGTACTCATTACCTTATTTATGTAACTGTAATCCCTCTGTACACTACACTTACAATAACAAACGTACAGAAGAAAAAAATGGTGTGTCATTGCGGTTTGGTGTTGTCACAATGAGATGATGGTGTCATGATGACAATGTGATTACACAGTCAAAATTATTGCACAAAGTATTTGTGACCCTACAATGCTATGTGTGATCACAATTTTCATTAGTTCACTATGAGGATATGGGTACACAAAGGGTCTGTGATGACACAGAGATCATGTGTATTCTAAAGATGCTAAGAGTTCACAATAGCTTTGTGATGTCACAATGTGATTGTGAAGGCACAACAGCAATGGATATGACAATGGGTTTGTGATGTCACAGTGATGATGAGGTCACAATGAGTTTGTGATGTCACTATGAGTTTGTATTATTACAATGACATGTCCAATTTCAATTTCTACTAGTTCAATATGAGGATACAATTTTAAAGAAAGAATCTGAAGCTCCAACGACCATGAACTTTTAGTCATAACGTGTGATACGCTGCCATTAGGATATTTTAGGCCTTTAGTAAGCTTATATTCTGTTTTCAAACTCATAATTCAGGCATGACATCTGATATCAGAAATTGACTCTGACAATATGAACATTGTGACATCACATTGATAGACATCAAGGCCATGGTGTCACATTGTGAACTCACAAATGTGTTAGGGCTTCATCACATTTGTCTCAACACATGACTTTGGAGACAACACAGTCTTTTTTTGAACTCATATCTTCATTGTGAATTAAAGACATTTGAGAATCGGCATGCCATTGTGACATTTCCAACCAATTGTGACAGGACACACTTATTATAGTATAAACACATTGTGATCTAATAGCCATTGTGGTAGCACAATCCCTTTGTGACCCCACATTTCCATAGTGATATAACTAACCCACTGGGAAATTCCAATCCTCTCATACCCAATCCAGGTATGAAATGTGATACCCGAATCCAGTGTGACATCACACTGATAGATGTTATGAGCATTTTGTTACATTCTGACAACACACACCTGTTAGGATTTCATCATTTTTGAGACAACGCATGCCTTTGGAGACATCACAGGCCCTTTGTGAGCCCATATACTCATTGTGAGTTGACAATTGAGATCACATGTGTCATTTTGATGTCACCAACCCACTGTGACATCGCACACCTCTTGTAAACTCATCACCAGTATGGCATCACCAATTGTGGTAACAAAACTTTATTAAGTCATCATATTGCAACATCCCATTGCCATAGCGATATCACTGTTCCAATGTTTTTTCAAAAACTAAGTATGTCTTCATAGCATTTTAGAAAATTCATGGCCTTTTATATTTCAGTCTTCTTCTGTGAACTCATATCCTCATTGTGAAATAGTAGCAACTGAAATTGGACATGTGAGTATGAGATGTGACTTCACAAAACATTGATTTCATCACCAATATAACATTACAAACCCATTGTAAGCTTTCATTGCCATTTGATATCACTATCACATTGTGAGATCCCAAACATATTTGGACCTCTCAGCACATTTGAAAAAACACATGGCCTTTGTGACATCACAGTCCCTTTGTGTAACTATACCCTGATTATGAACTGACAATTGATATAAGACATGCCATTGTAACATCATGAACTCTTTGAGACGTCACCAGTGTGACATAATATTCTCATTATGACAGGATCAACTACTTTTGACATCACAAAACTATGACAAGATAGCATTATGAGATCACATTGTCATTGTGATGTTATAGAGAGATTGTGAATGACTGTTTTTTATTTTTTTGTCGGTCGTCGAGCTTGATCTCTGGGCTTGGGTTCTGTCTCTGCTCTTCAGCTCAAGGCAAGCAATCTATCGCTTCAGTCACAGAACCACTTCTAGTTTTCTAATGGTTTTTATTGGAGATAGTCTCATGGACTTTCCTGCCTAAAGTGGCTTTGAAGTGCAATCCTTAGTTCTCAGCCTCATGAGTAGCTTGGATTAGTCATGAGCCACTGGCGCCAGGCCTTTTCATTCTTTCTTCAAATTTGACATGTGTGTTGACATCAGAAACATAATGTGACCTTCTAACCATTGTAACATCATAAATAAGCAGTGACATCAAATTGTCATTATGACACCTTCATCTCGTTGTGACATCACCAAACAACAATGGCATCATAGCATGATATATCACAATGACATTGTTACATCATACTCATAAGAGTGTGAAGGCCTATTCTGTGAATTCATTCTATATCAGTAACCCATTTTGACCATATAACCATTGTGATATCACAATCTTTTGTGACGTCATTAATCTGCTGTGCCAGTCCTTATAAGTTTTGTGACATGCTGCCATTGTCATAGGTTAAGCCCTTTGTGAGCTCATAATCTTAAATCTCATATTTCTTGTATGACATGTGATATCAGAAATCCCCTGTGACATCATACTGCCAGATATCATGAGTATTGTGTCACATTGTGACATCACAAACCTGTTAGAACGGCATCACTTTTGTGACAACACATTCCTCTGGAGACATTACAGTCCCTTTTTGAAATCATATATTCATTGCCAATTAATGACAATTGAGATCTGCCATGCCACTCTGACATCATGAACCCTTTCTGACATCACAAACTTATTGTGACCTCATCACGAGAATGGCATCAGCAACTAATTGTGGTATCAAAGCATTATTTTGACATGATATTGTGGTATTGCCATTGTGATATCACTGTCCCATTGTGTTTTTACAAACTTATATGACCACATCACATCTTAAAAAATTCATGGCCTTTGAGACTTCAAGCTCTTTCTGTGAACTCGTGTACTTATAACTTCTAAGGCAAATAGACAAACCATCAAGTCACATTTAGTATAATAATCCAATTTACACTAGAAAGTGGACTGTGATTACCTTATGCTGGACTGGATACCCAGGTCCAAGAGCAGCCTTGACCACCAAACCTCAGACCTTCAATGGGCAGCCCCACCCTTTCTTTATTGGTCCGCAAACCACCAGTCAAAAAATTATGATCTCAAAAACTCCAAACCTCAATGGGCAAGGCTTTTTACTTTTCCATTCCTCCCTCCTTCACTACAGACTTGTCCTTCCTTCCTGGTCTTTCCCTATTTCCCTTCCACCACTTCCTTCAGGCCTCTTCAGTCTCCAAAGGCCTGCCCTTCTCTGCCCCAGTGACCACTTGCCAACCTTCTGCTCTCCCTCAACTTCCTCTCCTCTCAAGTTTTTCCCTTCCTGCTGTCTCACCACTTTCTTCCATCTGGGTAGGTTTCATTTTTATGTCCCCTTCCAATGTTCTGAAAATGCACTTCATATATAGGTTGTACCCCTCCTCATTCCAATGTGTCTTCTGCCTAACAGTATTCAACCGTCAATTCCCAAACTGCCCAATGTTCAATAACTCCTTGACAGCTCACCATGTGAGGCTTGACACCTCCACCTTTGGCGGTATTCCCCACACTCTCCGGTGGGCCAGGCCAAGAATTTATAATGATGATCAGCTCCCACAGATAATCCTGGCCTCACTGGTTATTACAGTATCCTAATAGTGAATTAGAAGAAATTGAAATTGTATATGTCATTGTTATATTACTTGATGAGACATCACTAACCCATTGTGACCTCATCACCGTGGTGACATCACAAACTCATTGTGATCTCACATTGCCATTGTGTCACCATGCTCACATTGTGACATCCCAATCCTATTATGACCTCAGAAGCTTTGAAAGAAAGCATGGCCATTGTGTCATCACAGGACCTTTGTTTACCCAAATCCTCATTTTGAGCTAATGACAGTTGAGATCAAACATGCCATTTTAACATCTCAAAACCTTTGTGACATCATCACCACTGTAACATCACATTGTCATTATAACGACATCATTCCATTGTGACATCATAAAACATCAATGACATCATAGAATTATGACATCACATGGTCATTGTGATGTCACAGATACATTGGAATGTCTATTCTGTGATTTCATTCTATTTCAAATGTGACAGGCGTGTTGATATAAGAAATAGATTGTGAACAGATAACCATTATGGAATCACAATACCTCGATGACAATACATTGCCAGTATGATATCACTAACCCACTGTCTCTCCTATCCTCATAAATGTTTTGACATGCTGCCAGTGTGATCTCTGGCCTCTCTAAGCTCATAAATTGTTTAACTCATAATACTTCAGGTAGGACATGTGATATCAGAAATCCACTGTGACATCACGACCACTGTGACATCACACTGACAGATGTCATGACCACTGAGTCACATTGTGACATCACAAACCTGTTAATACTCATTCCACTTGTGCCAACATATGCCTTTGGATACATTATGCCTTGTGAACTTATGTAGTTATTGTTAGAGACCTGGCATGAGATTGTGACATCAACATCCCATTGTGAAATCACAAATCTATGTGACCTCATCAGCTGTATGGCATTACCAACTATTTGTGACTTCAAAACAATACTATCCCATGTAATGGCAACATCTCATTGCCAGTGGGATATCTCTGTCCCATTGCATTTTCACCAATCTCTTATGTCCGCATAATATTTTACAAAATCCATGGCCTTTCTGACTTCTAGCTCCTTATGTAAATGCGTATCTTCATTGTGATCTAGTAGAATGAAATTAGATATGTAATGGTGATATTACAAATTCATTGTGACATCACTATCCAAGTGTGACTTTATCACCACTGTGACATCACAAACCCATTGTGACATCACATTTCCACAGTGATATCACGATCACCTTGTGATATCCCAAATCTGTTGTGAAAGGACAACTTTGAAAAAGGACAACTGACATCAGACATGCCATTGTACCATTACAAACGTTTTGTGACATCATCTCCAGAGTGAGATCACATTGTTGTTAGCATAGCATCAGCCCATTGTGATATCCCTAAATGACAATGACACCATAGCATTATGACATCACATATTCATTGTGAGGTCCTAGAGACAATGTGATTGCCTATTCTGTGATTTCATTCTATCTCAAATGTGGCATATAGGTTGATTTCAGAAACCCATTGTGACCACATCACCATTGTGACATTACAATCCTTTGTGACCTCATATTAATATTGTGATATCATTAATGCAATGTAACATCACAAATCTGTCTTGTCCTTAAAAATTTTATAACAAGTGACTACCTTGACCTGGGCTGGATGCCCAGAGCTAAATGCAGCCTCAACCATGAACCCTCAGAATTCCACAGAGCAGCCCAGCCATTTGTTAACTGGACTTCAAACAACCAACCCCCAAAATAATGATATCCAAAGCTCCACATTTCAAAGGACAAGGCTTTTTCTTATCTTCTCATCCTCCTTCACTACAGACCTGTCCGACATTTCAGGTCTTATTTTTTTCCTTCCACTATTCCCTTCTTCTCTTCAGGATGTTCTACTCTTGACAGGCCTGCCCTGCCCTATCCAGGTGTCCAGGTGCCATCCTTCAGCTCCTGCTCTCCCTCAATTTCCTTTCCTCCCAGCTCTTTCTCCTCCTGCAGTCTCATCACTTCTTTCCTTCCAGGTATTTCCCCTTTTTCTGTCCCCTTCTGTTGCTCTGAACATGCAGCCTATATTTAGGCCTTAACCTTCCCCTACTGCAATATGTTTCCTACATAACAGTTTTCAATCATCACTTCCCAAATGTCCATGCCCAATCACTTCTTGGTAGCTAACCATGTGGGACTTGACATCCTATCTCCTTCAACAGCATCATACACCTCTCTCTCTGATGGTCCAAACCAAGAGGCCATGATGACTATCTGTTCCCGTGGATTATACGGGCACTGATGGTTATTACACTGTCCTCATGGTGAACTAGGAGCAATTGAAATTGGACAAATAATTGTGATATTACAAACTCGTGACATAACTAACCCATTATAACCTCATCACCACTGTGACATCACAAACCCATTGTGACATCACAATGATATTTTTAATACCAGTTCACATTGTTATAACCCAAATCTATTATGACCTCTTATGCATTTTGAAAAAATACATAGCTTTGTGACATCACATTCCCTTTGTGTACTCAAATTCCCACTGTGAAATATTGACAATTAAGAATCAGACATGACATTTTAACATCAAAAAGTTTGTGAATTTATCACAATTGTGACATCACATTGTCATTTTGACACCATCTTTTCATTGTGAAATCACAAAACTAAAATGATATGATAGATTTATATCTTCACCTTGTCATGTGACATGATAGACACATTATGAATGCCTTTTCTGTGATTTCATTCTATTTAAAATGTGGCCTGTAGGTTGATATCATAAGCAAATCAAGAACTCCTCACCATTGTGACATCAAAATCCCTTTGTACATCACATTTCCATTGGGATATCTCTAACACACTGTGACACCACAAACCCATCCTGTCATCATAACTTTTGTGACATACTGCAATTCTAATACCTTTGGCTTTTTTGTCCTCACAATCTGTTGTCAACCTCATTAGATTTCACATATGACACTTGATATCACAAATTCCCAGTGACATCATGACCATGGTGATATCACACTGCCAGATTTCATAACCATTGTGTCGAAATTTAACCTCACAAACCTTTTAGGATTTCAATATATTTGTGACAACACATACTTTTGGAGAAACCACAGTCCCTTTGTGAAATCCTATACTTATTGTAAGTTAAAGACAATTGGGAACCATCATGTCATTGTGACATGCCCAACACATTGTGACATAACCAATCTTTTGTGACCTCATCACCAATTGTGACAACAACACAATATTTTGACATGATGTAGTGAGTTGACATTGCCATGAGGATATCTGACCCATTGTGTTCAGAAACCTAATATGACCTCATAACATTTAAAAAAATTCATGTCCATTAGGACTTCAAGATCCTTCTGTGAACTTGTATGCACATTGTGAAACACTAGGAAGTGAAATTGGACCTGTGTTTGAGATATTACAAAATCATTATGACATCAAAAACCCTTGGTGACCTCATCACAACAGTGTATCATAAAGCTATTATGACCCTTAAGTACCTTTGACAACACACATGGCATTTTTGACATCACAGTCCCTTTGTATGCCCATATCCTCATTGTGAACACATGACAATGGAATTCATATATGCCATTGTAATATCACCATTTGTGACCCCATCACAAATGCGACAACAAATATTCATTATGACACCATTATGTCCTTGCAACATCACCAATTTATAATGACCTCACAGCATTATGACATTATTTTGTCATTGTGATGTTATAAACACATTGTAAATGCCTATTCTTTTAGTTCATTCTATTTCAAATGTGGCATGTGGGTTGATATGAGAAAACCATTATGATCTCATAAGTATATGGCATCACAATCACTTTGTGACATCACAGTGCCATGGTGATATCATTAACACACTGTGACATCACAAACCTTCCCTGTCCTCATAAGTTTTGTGACGTGCTGCAATTGTGATGTCTTAGCCCTTTATGAGCTTGTAATCTGTTTTCAACCTTTTAATATTTGTTATGATATGTGATATCAGAAATCCACTGTGGCATCATGACAATTGTGACATCATACTGACAGATATCGTGCACATTGTGTCACACTGTGATATCATATTCCTCCTAGGACTTCATCACATTTGTGACAATACATGCCTTTGAAGATGCCACAGTCCATTTGTGAACTCATATTCTCTGTGATTTCATGACAAATGAGATCCTTTATGCCATTTGGATATCACCAACAAATTGTGACATCATAGAACTACTGTGACCCCTTACCTGTATGGCATCACCAACTAATTGTGACATCAAAACCTTTTGTGATGTCACGTGACACGATGATCATGACATCTGTCAGTGTGATGTCACATGGTCATAATGTTAGTGGATTTCTGTTATCTCATGTCATACATGAAATATGAGTTTAAAAACAAATTATGAGGGCAAAAAGATCTAAGATATCACAATGTTAGCATGTCAAAAAAGTTATGAGGAGAGGAGAGTTTTGTGATGTCACATTGTGTTAGTGATATCACACTGGCACTGCGATATCATAAAGTGATTATGATGTCAAAATGATTGTGTAGGCACAAACACATGTTTCTCATATCAACTCTCATGCTACATTTGAAATACAATGAAATCACAGAAGAGGCATTCACAATGTGTCTTTGATGTCACAATGAGAATTGTTGTCATAATTCAATTATGTCATTGAGATTGGTGATGTCACAATGAGCTGATGCTCTCATAATGAAAATATGATGTCACACTGTTGAGAATGTCACAAACACTTTTTGATGTTATAATGGCATGTCTGATCTCAATTGTCATTGGATAACAACAAGGATATGGGTACACAAAGGGACTATGATGTTGAAAAAGGCATGTGATTTTTCAAAGGAGCTAAGAGGTCATAATAGATTTGAGATGTCACAGTGGAATCATGATGTCAAAATGAAAATATTGTTACAATGGGTTTGTGATGTAGTGCTGTTATGATGTTAAAATGGGTTTGTGATGTCATAACTAGTTTGTAATATCACAATCAAATTTTCAATTTCAATTGCAACTAATTCACAAGGAGGATACTGTAATAATCATCAGGGCCACGATAATCTATAGGGTCCGATAATCAGCCAGGCACCATATCCTGGCCAGCTGGAGATTACAAAGTATGCCACCAAAGAAGGTGGGACATTCTGTGGGAGGGGCTGGTGCATTAATCCCCACCTACTGAACTGTAAAGAAGTGATTGGGCTTTGGGCAGTTTCTGATGTGACATTTGAAAACTGTTAGGCAGTTGCAGTGGAGGAGGGGTACAGAATTTTTACAGGCTACTTGTTCAGAGCAATAGAAGGAAAGAGAAAAAGGGAAAAGTCCTGGAAGGAAGGAAGTGGTGTGATAGCAGAAGGGGAAAGACCTGGGAGGAGAGGAATTTGAGAGGGGGCAGGAGGTGAAAGATGGCAACTGACAACCCAGGCAAAGCAGTTCAGGCCTTTGGAGAGTAGAGAGGCCTAAAGAGAAGAAGGAACTGTTAGATGGGAAAAATGGAAAGACCTCGAAGGAAGTATAGTTCTTTAGTGAAGGAGAGACAAAGGGAAGGGGAAAAAAGGCTTGCCCTTTGATGTTTGGAGCTTTGGATATCATAATTTTGAGGGTTGGTGGTTTGGAGAACATTTATTACATGTGTCTCGATGGATTCTCTTCAACTAGAGAGTTCCTAATTTTCAGAGACCTCATCGAGATCATACATTTGGATAGCATCAGGCCCAGGGAAAAATCCCCATAGGTGAGTGTTTCAACCCTCAGAGTTGAGAGTCTACCTCGAGTTTTTGTCTCCAGAGGACCAACATGGACAAAAGTCATTTAGACTCCACTAGAGGTGCATCTGTGCAAGCTTGCCAGCCGGTTTTGGGGACCCCTTCTGGAGGTCATTTATGGCATCCTTGGGAAGCCATCTGGGAACTCCTTGAGAGGTCATGTAGGGTTTCTTTGGGAAGCTATCTGGAACATTATCAAGAGTACATCTGCGAATTCCTTGAGAAGCTATCTGAGACCTACCTTGGAGGTCATTTGGGGCCTTCTCCAGGGGCCATATGGGACTTTATCCAGAGGTCATCTTGTGCTTCCTCAGGAGGCCTCCTGAGACCTCTTCAAAAATAGTCATTGGGGCTTCCTTAAGAGGGAATCTTGGACCACCTCCTGAGGTCATGTGGAACTTCTTTTGGTGGTCATCTCAGGTTGCCTTGATGAGAAATGTATGACCATATTCGGACATCATGTGGGACTTCCTTGAGAAGCCATATAGCACCATATCTGGAGGCCATCTGTGCCTTTCTCAAGAGAGTTATCTGGAACCGTCTCTGGAGTTTATATGTCACCTCCTTGAGTGGCCATCTGGGAGCTAGTGGAGAGGTAATCTCAGCCTCCTTGAGAGGACATCTGGGACTTCCTTTGGAGGTCATCGGACACTATCTTTGAGAGCCATTTTGAACCTCCATGAGAGGTTATCTCGAGCCTCCTACGGAGGACATATGTGACATCCACAAGAGGTCATCTGTGGCCTTCTCAAGAGGCAATCTGGGACATTCTCTCTGTCATCTGGGACCTCCTGTAGAGGTCAACATTGAGAGGTGTGGGACATGTAAGTGTCTGTGACTATTGGTCTGTGTGTGTATGCTGATAGTTCTAGCTGTGTCCTGTATGCACCTCAGTTTACTTTTTCTCAGGATGAGTGAACAAGGCCTAAACTTACCATATCGAAAAAAATATACTGACCCAGGGTTATAGAGGAAGATTCATTGATGTACGCTCTCTCCTGTTCTTTGCCATCAGCACCTCTAATATTAAATCCTCCCATACCAAAAGTGGTTACTTGTACCAGCCTGAGGTGGTACAATGTGGTAAGTTACCCTTATTATCCTTGACACAGGAGCATGGAGGAGATGTGGGCAGGCACCCTTTTTAATATATGTTCCCTTTACAAATAGTGACCTGTATAACTGGAAACAGAAAACAAAGGGGCTCATTACTTCATTAGAGACATTAATTTTCACACACACAAGCACATCTGGGATGAGTGTCAGCAAATTTTACAGGTGCTTTTCACCTGGTAGAAAAGGGAGTGAATCCTCCTCAGTGACTTGAAAGTTGTCCTTGGACCAGAGAGTATCCCCACTATTGAACCAGACCATTTGGAGCAAGTCTTTTCACATACTTACCCAAGCAGAGACTAACAGTGATTGAGGTATGGAAGTGCTTACCTATTATTGACAGGTTCGATTGGCAGGGATACCACAGTGGCTAGGAAGCGAAGTCATCAATCTAAGGTGAGTGAGATGGTACAGTTCCCCAGTGAGTACCCAAATCCTCTTCTGAAATTTCTCCCAGAAGTCTATAGGATTATAGGTCTATAGATCTTGAAGCCCTGGAGAGTAAAAGAGCCCTAAATATGGCCTTTGTTACCCAGTCAGCCCCAGATATTAGAAGAAAGCTTCAAAAGTTAGAAGGTTTTGAAAGAAAGGTGTATTCTAAGTTGGAAGTGGTTGCCCAGTAGGTGTTTGATAACAGAGATACCCTGGAAAAAAAGACTCTAAGAAGGGGGGTTGAGTTTTGATAGGAGCACAAGAATAGGGATAAAGAAACCCTTGGCAAAGACAGTACAATTCATTTGCAAATGGCAATAGGGAACCTCTAGGACTAGATCAGTGTCCTTATTGCAAGCAAAATGGACATTGGGAAAAGGAATGTCCAAGGAGGAGAAAGATAGAAAATGACAGGTTATGTAATCACATTAACCACCTGAAAAATGTGTTCATATCTCAGGAGTAACATGCAAAAGAGCTTGGGGCTCTGAATTCCAATTGTATTCAATTTAAAAATCAGCCCTCTGAACTTAAGAGGAAATGAGGCAAAGAAAAATTCACACACTTCTATCTCAAAACACAGGCTTATAAAAGACTGAATCTCCAATATGTGCCAGTCCAAACCCACCAAGATTTTAAAAGCACTGGACACTGGAGAAAACAGGGAGAATAATTGTACGTGAAGAAAAGATTTGAAGATATAAACTTATGAGAGTCAAAAATGAGAAGAAAATCCTCAAAAGGAACCTAGAAAACACTCAGAATCAAATGAAATTCAGGTACATTAGCCTGGGTGAGCATGAGGCAACTTAGGGGACCACAGGTCAGAGGCCGACAGAAGCACAAGACAGCAATGCTGCCATCCTTGCTAACAACAAGTGAGGACAAGAAGAGACCCTGATGCTGCATTAAGAAATTGTGGCCATGAAAATGGAGCCAGACCTAATATAAGGGTGAAGTACATGTCTATTATAAGCTTTGAAGAGTGTCACCAGAAATTCAAAGCAACAGAGAAAGAAGGAAAAAGTTGCTAGCAGAGAAGACGGGGAAGTGCTGTGTCATAGAAGATGAGGCCAAGAAAAGTGAACAGGAAAATATCAGGCTCAAGAAAGAAATTATTACTCTTCAGAAAGAGTTATAGGACCACATAATCTGATAGAGAATGCCAGGCAAAAGGAAAGAGCATTAGGAAGAAAAACAGAAGAGCTTAACAAACAGTTGAAAGATCTGTCCCAAAAATATACTGAAGTTGAAAACTAGAAAGGGAAACTAATAGAGTAAAAGGCCAAAAAGACTGCTGAGATCTTCACCATAAATGTAATGCAGAAACATCTTGTCCCAATGGAACAGGAAGAGGTGGAAATAAATACCTCTCAATAGCACCTTTGTGAACTTAAGGGAGGTGCTGTAGAGCAAGCCAAGGTGTTGTGAGGAGCAGCAGCAGTTGGCCAGTCAAAGGAACTTTCCCGTGACCCTGTGAAAACACTTGCAGGTTAAGGAGCTCATTGAAAAGGAGAGTGGGATCCTGAAAGCAAGTTTGAGAGAAAAGGAGAATAATATGGGAGAAGTCTCCAAGGTTCAGAGTACTATACAGGAGTTAAAGAACCTAGAGACCATAAGATACAGGGAAACATCTGAGCTGATCAGGTAGCTTGGGAGACCACTCTAAAACCAGTGTGGTCTCTAGAGATACTAGTCGTTAAAATTAAGGGAAGAAACAAAAACAGTGGTAATATGTGGGCAAATGTTGACACTGGACATGTGAAAAATGTAAAGAGGCTCAAGCTTTCTTTCAGTTTACGTGTAGATATTTCCACCCTGGTAAATTGCTCCAGACAACTGCCTAAAACTGTTTGAAAACCAGTGGGGCCTCAGGTTGACAATCCTTTGTAATGTGTGTATGTAATTTCCAAACAGGTAAATGCTGAAAAGCTAGAACATATGGAAAGAATTCATATCTGAGGAACCTCAGATGGTGAATTTGGGAAAGTGGACTTCACAGAGGTAAAGCCTGGAAAGTATGGGTATTCATATCTGTTAGTAATAGTGGACAGTTTTTCAGGCTGAGCTGAGGCATGTAATAATTTCTTCATTTGGCTTACCCTTATTTGTGGGGTCCAAAAATGGCCCTGTATTCATGGCCCAAGTTCTCAATGATTAACTAATGCTCTAGGAATAAATTGGAATTTACAATCCATTTATAGAACTTAGAGTTCAAGGCATTTGAAAGAATTTAATTTAGTTAAATTAAATACAGAGACTAAATTAAATACAGAGACTGTGCATGGCTAGGTGAGCCTCCTCCACTTTGCTCTCCTTCGAGCAAGATGTAGCCCTTATATTAAAGGATTTAATCCCTTTGAAATACTTTAGGGTAGAAGAACCCCTTTGGTTCCCAAATTTGGGAAGGCTATATTAACAGAAATGTCAAACTACAATCTGCAGGCTTTACAACATATTCTTTTATGTACCTATCCTTTGGTAACTAAGGCCCACCGTCCACCTAAGAAAAACTCCACCTGAAGGGGAGAGGCCAAGATGGTGATGGAATAGCAGGTAAACACCACAGCTCTCCACAACCAAATACAGTTTGAATTCAATGCTCGGTTTCCCCAAGTGACCCACACAAAAAGGAGATTACTCAGAGAGGTACAGTAAGTGAAAAAAGAACAGGGAAAAACCTACACAGACAGTAAAGTGGAAATAAACTTCAGGAACCCCTTGTTGGTGATGGAGCTCCACGCTGAGCAGTTTAAGTGGTGGAGCTTCTTGCCAGGTTGCCTATGTGGCCTGGCCCTGGACCCTCGGAGGACCACATACCCACAAGCATTCCAAGACTCCCAGAAGACTCCCACGAGCTGGTGCCAACCCAGAGAATACAAACAAATCTCAGAAGGCAGAGCTGGAGACTCCCCTCAACCTCCCAGGCATGGCGCCTCTGCCTGGCTGGTGCAAGCAGCACCACCTCGTCTGGAGCTGCAGCAGCTGTCAACAGTGGCAAACGACCCTATACTCACAGCGTGGCACCTCTTTCCTGCTGGTGTAAACAGCTTAGCCTAACCTGGAGCAGCAGCAGCAGCAGCTGGCAGTAGTGGCAAAGCACTCAGACCCTGGGCACAATGTTTCTTGGCTCTAGCTCACAGGAACAGCCCAGACCAGCCTGGGGATGCAACGGTAGCTGGGGCAGGGATAGTTGCAGTGAACAACTCCAGACCCATGGCACTTTGTGCCTCTCCATACTGGCCCACATAAGCAGCCCAGCCCAGCCTGAGGCAACAACACTAGTTAACACCTGACTGCTGGTGGAGTGGAGGGCCTCTCCATACCGGCTTGCATAAGCAGCCAAGCCCAGCCCATGGTGGCAAAGTTGGTGAACAAACCCAGACATGAGGCAGGGTTTGGTGCTGAACAACCCCAGAAAAGCCTCATGGACTTTCATGCCTGGGCTGGCTTTGAACCTGAATACACAGATCTGAGCCTCCTGAGTAGCTAGAATTACAGACATTCACACCAACAGGGTCTTACTCTTGCCAAACCCATAACTTTTTCTACAATAGATCATTTCTTAGTTAATACAAGGAATTTAAGCAAATACAAGAGGATCAACATAATACTCTGTGTTCAATCTGACCATAGTGGAATCAAACTAGTTCTCTATAACAAGGCATAAAGTAGGAAAAACTTAAACATATGGAAATTAAACAGCACTCAGTTGAACAATACATGGGTTACAGAGTAAATTAAAGAAGAAATTAAAAAGTTCCTACAATTCAGTGAAAACGAAGAAACATCACAAAGAAACCTATGGGACCCAGCGAAAGCAGTCCTGAGGGACAAATTTATTGTTCTCAGTGCACATATCAACAAAACTGAGACCAAGTAAACAAGAAAAAAATTGAACCTAATGTTGCTTGGCAGAAAGAGATAATCAAAATAAGAGCTGAAATTAATGAGATAGAGACTGAGAAAATTATAAATAAAATTAATTTTAAAAAGCTGTTTTTAAGAAAAAAAATCAATAAACCTGATGGACCACTGGCAAGAGTAACTAACAAATTAAGAGAGGAGACCCATATCAATAATATCAGAGATACTACAGGGAAAATTACAACAAACATCCAAGACATTCAAACAATCATAAAGAAATAATTCCAGACTCTACTCACAAAGGAAGCAAAACCTATCACAGATGGATGAATTTCTACAGAAATAGAAATTGCTATCCCCCCTTTCCTTTTCAGCCATGCTTCTCCACCATATATGGTGGGGGCAGCAGTTGGGTAAATAAATGTCTTTTCCTACCTTAATAGTGTGTGGCATTCTCTTCAAAGGCTATCGAATGAAAACTACCTTTTTAATATATCTTACATATGGGGGCATGACTTGGATAGGGTTTTTGATTTGGAAATGATAGAATTTCCTAACCACCCCTTTCTGCAAACCAAACTTCCTTGAGACACCAGGCGAGACTTTTCAACAATACCATTGCTGGCCTTCACATCCATGTCCACACCACTTATCTACTCTGGTGAGTGAAACTACTCTCTATGGCTCTATGTTGCTCAATCTCTGTTTAGATGTGGCACCACACCAGAGAGCTCCTATGGCCTTTAGCTAAAAGGCTGGTCACCTCCGAAGCCGAGGATACTTGGTTTTGGGGGCATGGCCATTAATCTCTAGAGGGCTATGGGAGAAGTTGGGACACTGCTTCTGCCTCGTCATCTCTCCTTCACTCACCAGACTGACTATCCTACACATTTAATGGGGTGTTGCGAGTCATGCCTGAGCTGTGAAACCCCTCTGAAATGCCAGTTGTGCTCCCTGGGTAGCAGAGCACCTAATATTTTTATGTTGTTGTCAGATTTAGACAAGTTTTGCCTCTGCAATGGTACATGGTCAGAAGTCTCCTTACAATCAGGCTCTCTTTCCTCTCTGCTATTCATGTCCAAATTTCTATATCTCTCCCTTTCTTTTCTACAATTATTTGTATTGTGCCCTGAAGAGTGTGACATGGTCTAGGTTCAAGAAATCCCCTCTAGATTCCCTCTAAAAGACTAGCCAAACTATGCTTGATTTTTTGTTCAGGCTTTCTTTGAATTTTTTTAGAAATTTGCAATCTTGAGTTCACCATCTTGGCCAAATGGTGGGTTAAGCGTTTGGCTCCCTCCAATCCTGACCCTTCCACCAAGCTTACTTCTCCTCCATCCATCTATTCAAATGTGCCTTGCTAACAAGTTGCTCTTTTCACAGACCCTGGTAACTGAGGCCCAACCTTCTGATGTGCTTTGTTAGCAAAGATGTCTAAACATTGTTGTCACAAATTTTAGGTTTTTAGTTTTGCCTTTTTGGTTTTGTGTTGTGTAATCTAGAACTGACTACATGTCTCTTTTTTGGGGGGGAGGGGTCCGATTGTGGGGCCTGAACTCTGGGCCTAAGTGCTGTCCCTCAACTCTTGAGCTCAAGGCTAGTGCTCTACAACTTGAGCCACAGGGCCACTTCTGGCTTTTTTCTTTTTGCTTATGTGGTGCTGAGGAATCGAACCCAGGGCCTTATGCATGCAAAGCAAGCATACTAGTGTATGTGTGCTAAGATTCTCCCATCAAACAATTTTGTCATTGCAGAATATTTGTTGGTCAGTTCTTGATAAGGACCAGGTAAGCTCTACTTACTCTATTTGATCTCCTTGTTGCTATAATGCGAAATAACAAAGGGCTTTTGTAGCAAAGATTGCAATTCAAAGCCAGCCTGGGCTGAAAAATCCCTAAGAATCCGTCTTGCATCTAACCTGCAAAGAGCCAGTCTGGAAGCATGGCTCAAGATTCTTATCTCTAACTAGAAAACACTGCAAGTATTTATATAACTCAAAATGTTAGAGTGCTAGCCTTCAGCAGAAGTGCTCAGGGACAGTACCCAGGCCTTGAGTTCAAACCTCCTTGAATACCAACTGGGACAAACCATCCCAGCAAAGAGCACCTAGACTCAGGGAACATGAAGAGGAGTAAGAGGAGATGATATCACATCAGCCATTTTGTGCCTCCCCTTTCAAGACAAACCAGAGCCAGGAGGTCAAGAGAAGAAAGAAGAATGCCCATCTAATATCCATATCTCTCTACCTTTCAACTGGACAAGAATTTATCTTCTTGCCTTTGTCACTTGACTTCTTCTCTACCTATTCACCGGATGTCAGAAGTAGTTAGGGAAATTTCTACCAACATTTCCAAACCCAAGTCCTTCCTCTTGCCATTTATTTTCTCTCTAGTATTTTTTTCAGTCCCTCAATGCTTCATGAGACGTCGCCATACTTCGTCCAAGAGACTTGCCTCCTTCAGACTTCATCTAAGGACTCATTGCCCAAGTGACAGCTGTTGCCTGCTGCCTTCTCCCAGAGGGGATCACATCTCAGCCTTTTACACCTACTGTTGACACCCCTTGCAAAGAAGAAGTAGCTGGAGAAAATCTTCGAACTTTTTCATAATTATCAAAAGGCTGGAATGTAAGATTTGAACAGGGACACCTTCCCACTTCTTGGCTAAGTTTCGACCCAATATCTTTTACATTGGTAACTGGCAGACCTAGAAGCAGTTACCTTCCCTTCCTGCTAGGTAACATCCTGGGCCACCTCTGGTCACCAGAGTCCCATCTGACCTTAGGAGTGTCCCAGACCCTGACGTCACATTCAGATCCAGTATGACCACACATTTTCCTCACCTGGCCACATCTCTTCCTGACCATGGCCTAGATAAGTCCTGGCCCAGAGGTGGGTCGCCCCACTTCCTTTTCAGCCATGTGTCTCCACTATGCATGGTGTGGGCAGCAGTTCAGTAAATTAATTTATTTTCCTGCCTGAGAAAAAAAGAAATACAAATTGCCTAAACAGAACTAAGAAGAAATAAATCAATTAAACATTTCTATAACATACAATGAGATAGTAGAAATAATCAGAAATCTTACAACAAGAAAAGCCAAGGATCTTATGGATTCACTACAGAATTGTCAAAGGCCTTTAAACAGGAACTAATACCCACAATCCTCAAGCTCCTCAGAGAAATAGAAACAGAGGGAGTAACCCAAACTCATTCTATGAGGCCAATATCACATTCATCCCCAAACCAGGCAAAGACCCAACAAAATACGAACTACATACCAACCTCTTTGATTAAGACAGATGCTCAATAAAATTGTAGCCAACAGAATCCAGAAATATATTAAAAAAATCATACATTATGACCAAGTAGGCTTCATCCCATAGATGCAGGGATGGTTTAACGTATGTAAGTCAAAAATTGAATCCATCACATCAACAGATCCAAGGTCAAGAACCACATGATTATCTCCATTGATGCAGAAAAGGCTTTTGATAAAATTCAGCACTCTTTCATGTTAAAAGCTCTAGAAAAAATATGAATAGAAGGAATATTTCATAAGATAATAAAAGCCTTACATGGCAGATCAAAGACCAATATTATACTTAATTGGGAAAACTACAACCAATTCCCCTAAAAAACAAGAACAAGGCAAGGATGCTCACTCTCTCCACGCCTCTTCAATATAGTTCTGAAATTCTTAGCCAGAGCAATAAGGCAAGAAAAAGACATTAAAGGGATCCACATAGGACAGGAAGAAGATCAACTATCTCTTTTTGTAGATGGCAATATTTTATACAATAACGATCCCTAAAGCTCCATCCCCAAACTCTTAGAACTTATAAACCATTTTGGCAAAGTAGCAGGATACAAAATTAACCCACAAAAATCAGTCGCCTTGCTGTATGTCAGCAATGCACAAGTAGAAAGGGAAATCAAGGAAACAACTCCATTCGCAATAACCTCCAAAAAAAAGTATTTAGGAATTAACCTAACCAAAGATATAAAGGGTCTATTTCATGAAAACTATAAAAGCCTAAAAAAGGGAATCATAGAGATTACCAGGAAATGGGAAGAAATGGGAAAAAATATTTACCAGCAATATTTCAGACAAGGGTCTAATATCCATTAAATATGGTGAACTCAAGAAACTAACCCTTCACAAACACAACAAACCAATCTTGAAATGGTCAAGGGAGCTAAAGAGAGACTTCTCAGAAGAAGAAATAAAAATGTTCATTATCCCTAGCTGTAAAGGAAATGCAAATAAAAACAACTCTGAGATAGCACCTTACCCCAGTCAGAATGGCCCACATCCTAAATTCAGCCAATGACAAATGTTGGAAGGGATACAAAGAAAGAAACATTACTGCATTTCTAGTGGGAATGTATACTAATACAACCACTTTGGAAAGCAGTCTGGAGGTACCTACGAAAGCTAAATATTGACTTCTCCGATGAACGGGCCATAATACTCCTAGGCACCTACTCTGAACAACAGGAACCAGTATACAAAGACACACACACATCTATGATTATTGCAGCACTCTTCAAAATAGCCTATATTTGGAAACAACCCAGATGAGCCATAAGTGATAAGCTGATCCAAAAATTGTAGGACCTATATAAAACAGAATATCATGAAGTCATTAGAAAGGACAAAATGATGGTATTTTCAGGGAAATGGATAAAACTAGGCCAAATTATTTGAGTGAGGTAAGTCAAGAACAACGAGACAAATTGCAGAGGGTCTACCTGATACGTGGATGCTAAAGCCAAAATGCAAGAAGGCATGACAAAGTAAATAGGACTCGAGAAACAAAGGAAAGCCACACATTTTGTTGTATCACCATTAATGACTCCATGTTCTTGACCATGTAGATGGTGGAAATATGCACGCAATGGAGGGAAGCCAGAAGGAGGAACACAATAAGTGGGAAATGGAACAACATACAACAAAGGCGACCATGAGCTACACTGGACATAGAAGAAAAATAACTAAGCAACCCAAACACCGTGATGAGAAAGGAGGAATGAGAGGGAAACAAGGAAAGAAGGAATAGCCTACATTAAGCAAAAGGAAAAAAGTGTAAACATCACCTGAGGTGGGAAAAATAATTTGGATTGTCAAAGCTCATAGAATTAACAAACTTTAGACCATGATAACAATAATGTGCCTTGTCAAGGTTAAAATGTGTTTGTGACTTTAACTAAGTATCACAATTCCCAAATACTGTGAAATATGTGAAATATATGTAATCACTTATCTCAACTTTTACAAAGACGGTGTGAGAAGGGAAAGGTTATGAGGGATGGATGACAATGTTGTCAGACACCTTGTATTCGTGTACTGTTTGGTAGAATAGGAACTTCTTTGTACAACTACTTAAAGATAATAATAATAAAAAGTTTTAAAAAAAGGATGAAAATAAAAATTTCAAATATCAATTAAGAAATTAAATCCAGTTGGAGGGAAAATTTTTTGGGGGAGAGTAATTTAGTTTATTCTATAGCAAGTCTCACTTCAGAAATAAATTCAAAAACTAGACCCCAGGTAAGTGAAATAAACTAAGAAATGGAATTGAAAAAATAAAACAAAAAAGAAACTCCACCCACTCTTTCTTGCCTGGACCACTGGTGTGGGTAAAAATGCATCATGGTCCTAAATTGGAACCGAAGTGGCAAGGACCTTACTTGGTGGTGCTCTCTTCACTGTCAGCTATTAAATTAGCAGGAAAACAGTATTGGATCCATCAGTCTGAAGTGGAATAGGTAGTGGACCAATATACAGAGAAGGCTTCAAGATGGACTGTTCAGAGACAGAGGATCCCTTAAGAATAACTAGTGTGTTTCTATAATTTACTTTTTTCTATTAAATTTACATTTAAGCCTGTTCATTGGGTGGAGAGAAGGGAATTTTTAGGATTTGGTAAGAAGGAATCAAGAAATTGATTGGACATGAAAACCAGTGGTTGATTTATAAAGCAGCATGGTCCTAATAATGAGCAGGGCCCATTAATCAATGTGGCCCCATGACCTAGCCCATTGGAGTGCATGGGGCATGCCACCCAAGTGGGCAGGGTATGCTGTTGGAGGGGGTAGGATGTCATCCTCACATGATGAGCTGTGAAGAAGTGATTGGGGAACGGGCAGTTTGTTTAAGTGATGGTTCAAAACTGTTAGGCAGGAGACCCACTTGAGTGATGGAGGGGTTCAACCTATATATAGGCTGCATGGTCAGAGCAATGGAATTGAAGAAAATTAAGAGAAGACCTGGAAGGAAGGAAGTGGTGAGACAGCAGGAGGGGAAAGACGTGGGAGAAGAGGAATGTGAGGGAGAGCAGGAGAGGAAGGAAGCCAATTGGCCACAAGGCCAGAGAAGTGGAGGCCTGTAGAAAGTGGAGAGGCCTAAAGAGAAGAAATGAGTGACGGAAGGAAAAAAGGGAAATGAAGGAAAGATCTATAAAGAAGGAGGGGGAAAGGGAAAAGGCTTACCTATTGAAATTTGAAGCGTGGAGAAGATAATTTGGGGGGTTGGTGGTTTGCAAACCAATTAACTACCTGCTGGGCTGCCCATTGGACGTCTGAGATTTGGTGGTTGGCTGGCCTGTCACAGAGTGTACAGCCCAGGACAAGGTAAATGCAGGCCCATTTCTAGTGTAAATAAAGTTATCTTCAATGTGCCTCATTGGATTGTCTTGTGTTTTATGCATCATAAGTATACAAGTTCACAAGTTAATAGTCTCAAAGACCACGAGTTTTGTAAAATGTTATAAAGTCAAAATAGGTTTGAAAAACCCAATGGGACAGTGATATTGCAATGGTAATATGACATCACAATATCAAGTTATAATAATATATTTATGGTATAATTAGTTGGTGATGCCATAATTGTGATAAGTTCACAATAGGTTTATGATAACACAATAGGTCACAATAGGTTTATGATGTCAGCCAGAGGCTGCCACTCCCTACAGCGGCCTAAACAATTGAAATTCAGCAAACATAAACCCCAAGAAAGGCTCCAAGCTGGCCTCTCTGAGTGTCTCAGGAGCTAGCTCCTCAGGGAATAGCTACTGTTTGCTGAAAGGCCTCAACCCTACCCAGAACCTAGCATCATCACAGCATCTCCATACTAGAAGTAACAGCCATCTCCCTCTTTCGTGATAGTCAAAACAGATCTCCCTCCCACTGAACTAGCCTGGGAGGAGGATCACAAAATCATGCCTAACACAGAGCAGTTTCTTCCTGCCCATACAGACTTAAGAAACCAATCAAGCCATAGGAAAACCAAACATCACAAGCAGACCAGAGACAACACCAAGAAACTGGTTATGGACACAGGGGAGATACAAGTCTTCCCATTCACCCCCCCACACACACATGAAACAAAAAATCAAGAAAATCTTTTTTGAAACTTTTCTTAAACTTTTATTTTTTAAAGTGTTTTCTGTTGATCTTTTTTTTCTCATAAATTTTATTTTTCTGTTGATCTTTTTTTTCTCATAATTTTTATTTTTGGTGTATGTGTGTGTGTTTTTAATCTCTTTTGACCTTTTGGTCCTTTTTATTGTTTTCATTTTTCTCTTTCTTTTTTTTTTGCATGACTTAATTGCTGTTTTGCTCATCCCCAGACATATACCTGTCGTCAATTATTAGACCTTATCACCCATTGTGTACATACTTAATCCAGAAATTTATTTCTCAATTCACAACTTCTTAGACTTAATTTCTTTAAGAGCAGTATTATCTCTTTATACCTACTAATTATCAAATAACTTATTTAAATTTTTTTAATTTTTTAATTTTCATGTTTCCTTTCTATCCCTTCTCTCCTCTCATCCTATCCTGTTCTTCTCTCGATATCATTTCTTTAAGCTTATATAATTTTAAGTGTTTCACTTCTTAAATTTAATTTTTTTTTCCATTTTACTTGTTTATTTTTTAATCTCTCTCCTATCATTCTGTCCAAACCATCTCCCTCTCTGAGATTAGGACTTGGTTAAATTTACTCTCCTTTTACCTCTCCACATCTCTCTAGTCTTATTTGTGCCCACATTTCTCCCTAAAGCTAATAATTTCTGGTTTGCCAAATCCTTTTTTGCTGTTTTTAGACCATTAATACATAGTTGTTTGATGTTGAATAGATTGTATCTGTTGAACTAGATTGTATCTGCAGCCATTTTGATTATGCAACTACAGTACTATGGTTCATGCTTGCCTTAAAATAGTGTTCTAGTACAAAGTTGGTTTTTCTTTCATACCAAATGGGCAGAACAACCCGAAAAGCACAAAGAAAAGGCAAATCCAGGTATCTGACCTCCCACTCATGATAATCAGGTGACAGAATAGTTAATGAATAATCCAGAGGAGTTCCCAGAAAGCTGTACAAACACTACTGATAAATATTGTGAATGAAATGATTGAAAACTTACAAAGGACTCAGTGTGAGCATTCTAGGGAGCGAGAGGAGTCAAACCAAAGATTAATACAGGAATCTTGTGAGCATTAGGAAGCTACTTAAAGATTTTTTCCTTTTTTTTTAGGCTTTTATTTTTTTATTGTGAAAATACTGTACAGAGGGGATACAATTACATGGGCAAGATAGTGAGTACATTTCTTATCAAGCATGTAGCCTCCTCCTTTGTTTACCCTTCCCATCCTTTCCCATCCCTCCCACCCACCCAAACCTCACCTCCAAAGTTGTAAAGTTTATTTTCGACATGATAACTTGTACTTCTCATTGTTGCAATTGGTCCGCCTGTATCCTTATTTAAACGATTTGTTTTTCCCCTTCCCCTCCAGAAATTATACCGACATCAAATACAGTGAAAGCAGGGGTTATACTGTGGGGGAGGGACATAAAAAGCAACAAAGAAATAATCTTATAATTGCATTAGAAACAAATGCCTGAAAGAAAAAAAACATTTAATATACATAACTTAGGGTTCATTTTCCTAACATCACCTTATCTGACGTTTTCTGCTTGACTCATACATATACTAGATATTGCAAATAAGAGAAACCATGGGACCTATGTTTCTTTGGGCTTGGCTTACTTCACTTAATATAATTGTTTCCAAGTCTTTCCATTTCCTAACAAATGGGGCAAAGTCATTCTTTCTGATGGAGGCATAGAATTCCATTGTGTATATATACCACATTTTCTTGATCCATTCATCTACTGAGGGACATCTAAGTTGGTTCCAGATCTTAGCTATGGTAAATAATGCTGCAATAAACATAGTTGTGCTGGTAGCTTTAGTGTGGTCTTGTTTGTAAACATTTGGGTAAATGCCCAAAAGTGGGATTGCTGGGTCATAGGGGAGCTCTATGTGGAGTCTTTTGAGGAACCTCCATACTACTTTCCAAAGTGGTTGAACAAGTTTATACTCCCATCAACAATGAAGTAAGGTTCCCTTCTGTCCACATCCCCTCCAGCATCTGTTGTTATTAGAGTTCTTGATTTTTGCCCTTCTAACTGGGGTGAGGTGGTATCTCAATGTTGTTTTGATTTGCATTTCTATTATGGCTAGGGAGGTTGAGCATTTCTTCATGTGTCTATTGGCCATCCTTTCTTCCTCAGAGAATTTTCTCTTTAAGTCTTTAGCCCACTTATTTATTGGGCAGTTGTTTCTTTGAGGATTTGTTGTTGGGGATTTAACTTAGGCAGCTACTTAAAGATTGATGCAGGAATTGCATTAGCATGATGAGAAGAGTAAAAGAGAAATACAGGAAATGCATGAGCAGGCTGAGCACAGTCTAGAGAATTACAGGAATTGCGTGAACGTGACGAAGCTAATCAAAGAGTAATACAGGGATTGAGAGAGCGGGATGAGAATAGACAAAGATCAATAGAGGCATTCATGGAATCCATAAATAGACAGTTTAAACAATTCAGGAGGACCACAAATGGAATGCTGAATGGAACCATAACCAGTCAACTAAGTCATTTGAGAATAAACACTGAACATCAAATTAATTAAGTAAAGTTCATACAAAATCGAAAACAAAGCTCCAACAAAGAATTTGAAGCGATCCAAGCCGACCAATTTGAAGGAAAAGAAATAAAAAACAAAGAAGAAATTCTTGACAGTAGGTTAAGCCATGCAGAAGATTGAATCTCGGGGATTGCAGACAGCCTAGATATTATAGAGAAAGAACATACAAATATCCAAGACAAATCCAAGAAATATCATAGATCTATTCAACACTTGGAAGACACCATCAGAAATCATAATCTGAGGATAATGGGTATAGAGGAGCACCTAGAGAAAGAAGTTAATGGTCTGGGAAATTTATTTAACAGAATCCTAGCAGATAACTTCCCAAACATGCAAAAAGATAGGCCTATTCAGATATAAGAAGCTTATAGAACCCCACATCGACCAGACCAGGGCAGGATATCCCACCAGTCACATTATAATCTGCACAGGATCAATTCAGACTAAGGAAAGGATCCTTAAATTTCTCAAGGAGAAAAGAACAATCACCTATAAACACAAACCAATTAGAATCACCCCAGATTTTTCAGCAGAGATGATTAAAGCAAGAAGAGCCTGGAATGGGAGATGCCATGTGGTAAAGACAAACAATTATCAATCAAGAATACCGAACCCAGCTAAACTCTCCTTCATAACCGAGGGTCAAATAAAAACTGTCCATAGCAAAGAAAAATTAAAACAGTATATCTCCACCAATCCAGCCCTATAAAAGACATTAAAGTTATCCCACACATAGAAAACCATCAAGAACACAGTAAGAGCCAAGAAACAGCATCCAAGGGAATAAAATTAGAAGTCAACACCAAAAGCCAACAAAGAAAGTCCTGTACAACATGGAGGCTGAACAACCGTTGAATCACCAGTAGGTCATGGAAGAGATTAGAAAGGAAATGCAAATGTTCATGGTATTCAAAAATAATGAACACACAAATTACTAGCTTCTCTGTGACAGAGCAAAGGCAGTACTCAAAGGCAAGTTTATAGCTCTGAGTTCCTACAACAACAAATTAGAGAGATCTGAAACCAACAATTTAATAAGACATCTGAACCTCCTTGAAAAAGAGCAGCAAGATAAACCCCAATCAAGTAAATGGAAAGAAATAATAAAATTACATCAGAATTAAATGAATTAGAACCCAAAAACACCATAAAAAGAATCAACAAAACAAAGAGTTGGTTCTTCGAAAAAAATAACAAAATTGACATTCTCTTAGCAAATTGTTTCAAAAAGAAGAGAACATACCAAATAAAAAAACTCAGAGATGAGAATGGGAATGAGAAGCAACCAAGATTCAGAACATTATAAGGGAATACTTCTCAAACATTTATGCTAATAAGTTTAAAAACCTGGCAGAAATGGACTTTTTCCTAGCCATTTCCATGCCGTTGAATTTCCATACCAAAACTCAACCAAGATGAGTTAAATCAACTTAACATGCCCGTATCAAGCATAGCAATAGAAACAGGAATAAGAGACCTCCCATCTAAGAAAAGCCCAGGGCCAGATGGATTTACAGCAGAACTTTACAAGGTCTTCAAAGCAGAGCTCACACCAATACTCCTCCAACTCTTCAATGAAATTGAAAGGAAAAATTCAATACCAAATTCATTCTATGAAGCCATCATAACCCTTATCCCAAAAGCAAGCGGGGACTCATCAAAGAAAGAATTATAGACCCATTTCTTTGATGAACATTGATGAAAAACTTCTCAACAAAATTTTGGCAAATCGCCTTTGACAATTCCTCCAAAAAATCATACAGGATTTATATCCGAGATGCAAATCTGGTTCAAAATTTGCAAATCCATTAATATAATTCATCACATCAGCAAGAGCAAGAATAAGAACATGGTTATCTCAAGAGATGCAGAAAAAGCCTTTGACAAGATACAACACCCCTTTATGATGAAGGCTCTGGAAAACCTATGAATCCAGGGAACTTTCCTCAATACAATAAAGCCTGTATATGACAAACCTACAGACATCATTATACTTATTGGTGGAAAAATAATGCCATTTCCTCTTAACTCAGGAACAAGACAAGGATGTCCAATCTCTCCACTTCTCTTCAATTTAGTATAAGAATGCGTAGCTACAGCAATAAGATAGGATGCAAACATAACAGGGATCCAAATAGGGAAAAATGATATAAAACTCTCCCTATTTGCAGATGACATGATGTTGTATTTAAATAATCCCACCGACTCAACTCTGAAATTATTCATGCTGATTCAAAACGTCGGCAAAGTAGCAGGGGAAAAATTAACTCTCAAAAATCAGTGGCTTTTCTGTATGCCAAGAATGAGAAAAGCATGGCTGAAATCAGGAAAGCAACTCCATTCATTATAGCCCCACAAAAATAAAATACCTAAGAATTAATCAAAGAAGTGAAGGATCTTTATGATGAAAACTTTAAAAGCCTGAAAAAGGAAATCAAAACGGAACTTAAAAAGTGGAAAAACTTCCCATGCTCGTGGATTGGAAGAATCAACATCGTGAAAATGACAATACTTCCCTAGACTATCTAAAAATTCAGTGCAATACTTATCGATATTACAAACTCATTCCTCAAGGAAATAGAAGAGGCAATCTAAAAATTCATATGGAACAACAAAAGACACAGGATAGCAAAAATGATCCTTAACAGAAAGAACAGTGCTGCAGGAATATCAATACCAAATTTCAAACTCTACTACAAAGCCATAGTAATCAAAACAGCTAGGTATTGGCACAAGAACAGACCTCAGGACTAATGGAATAGAATTGAAAATCCAGAAATGAACCAACAGACCTATAGCCACCTACTCTTCGATGAGTGAGCTAAAAAAAATAGAATGGAAGAAAGACAGCCTCTTCAGTATATGGTGTTGACAAAATTGGTTAATCACCTGTAGAAAACTAAAGCTAGATCCATATATATCACACTGCACAAGAATCAACTCCAAATGGATGAAAGACCTTGGAGTCAAAGCAGACACCCTGAAAACATTGCAGGACAAACTAGGAGATAACCTATGTCTCCTTGCCACAGACCAAAATTTTCTTAATAGATACCAGAAACACAACAAATCAAAGAAAGGTTGGACAAATGGAATTGCATGAAATTGCAGAGCTTCAGAATGGCAAAGGATAAAACTAGGAAGATCAATAGAAAGCCCATATATTGGGAGAGATCTTCACTAGCCATACAACAGACATAGGTTTCATATTTAAAATATGCCTGGAACTCAAAAAATTAAATCCCCAACAACAAATCCTCAAAGAAACAACTGCCCAATAAATGAGTGGGCTAAAGACTAAAAAGAAACCTCTCTGAAGAGCAAAGAAGGATGGCCAATAGACACATGAAGAAATGCTCAACCTCCCTAGCAATAAAAGAAATGCAAATCTAAACTACACTGAAATACCACCTTACCCCAGTTAGAATGGTTATAATGTGGAACAGTAATATAACAGAAGCTGGACGGGATGTTGGTGGGACTGTAATCTTGTATAACCACGTTGGAAAGTGGTGTGGAGCTTGCTCAAAAGACTCCACATAGAGTTCTCCTATGACACAGCAATCCCACTTTTGTGCTTTTATCCAAATGATCACCAAAAGGCCCATACTAAATCTACCAGCATATCTATGTTTATTGCAGCATTATTTACCATAGCTCAGATATGGAACCAACCCAGATGCCCCTCAGTAGATGAATGGATCAAGAAAATATGGTATATATACACAAAGGAATTCTATGCCTTCATCAGAAAAAAATTGCATTGCACCGTTTGTTAGGAAATGAAAAGTCATGGAAAAAATTATATTAAGTGAAGTAATCCATGCCCAAAGAAACATAGGTTCCATGGTTTCCCTTATTTGCAATAACTAGTATATGTCTGAGATAAACACAAACTGTCAGACAAGTTGATGTTAAGTGAAATGAACACCACGATAAGGACTTTCTTGCTATTGTTTCTAGCATATTTGCAACATGATTTCTTTGTTACTTTGTCTGTCCCTCCCCCATGCTTTAACCTCTATTTTCACTGTATTTGATTTTGTTATAATTTGGGGAGGGGAACAGAAAAACAAATTGGGATACAGGTGGACACATTGCAACAATGACATGTACAATACTATATGTCTAAAATCAAAATTTATATCTTTGGCGTGGGGGGGGCGGTTTGCGGGGGGCATAAAGGGAAATGGGATGGGATAGAAAGGGGAAACAAGGGAGGAGGCAATAATGCTCGATAACAAATATACTAATTACTTTCTTCATGTAATTTTAAAACTCTCTGTATGTTCACATTAAAAAATCATGAAATAATAAAGTAAAAATCCATGCCAATTTTTTTTGTCTGTCGTGGGGCTTGAATGATGGGCCTAGGCACTGTCCCTCAGCTCTTTAGCTCAGAGATAGCACTGTACCACTTGAGCCACAGTGCCGTTTCCAGTTTTCAAGAGATATATTGGAAATAAGAGTCTCACAGACTTTTCTGCCCAGTCTGGCTTTGAACTACTATCCTCAGATCTCAGACTTTTGGGTAGCTAGGATTACAGGCATGAGCCACCAAAGCCCAGATTCAGGACAATTTTTAAAAAGCAAACTTATGGAAACTTCTGGATTTTTCTAATCAACAATATTATATTTTCAGCATTAGTTTATAACTATAAGTTATTTTTAGATGTACCTTGTAATTTTTTAATAGAATCAAATATAAGTTTTATTATTACTCTGTATCTCACAAAAATCCACTGTAATTTACTTTCCCCAAAGTCAATTGTTACATACTCTATTACTCATTATTATTAGTACACTCTATATTACATATAATTTGAAGTGAAAATAATTTGGACCATTTCGTATAAATTAGTTGTTGCTACTTTAGCATTATAAATTCACATCTGTGATTTTAAATGAAGGAAAGAAGATTTTCGAGTTAAAATGAAATATGAATGTGTAATGTGTCCCAATTAAACCAAAATTTCTGAGTTTATACGGACAAAAATACTTTCTTTCCACTAAAGTCTTTGAGGTAATACCATTGGAGATAGTGAGGCAAGAGGAGGAAGAATTAAAATCATGTCAAACAATGTCTGTTATTCTGCTACAACCTCCATTATGAAGACCAGCCCATTCCCAGATGTCACAAAATTTCAAGTGTCTCTCTTAAAATTCTATTTGGAAAAGTTCTAAATCACTGATTCTTTTTGCAATTTCTGTTATATGAAACAAATCATTGACTCAAAACCATTGAAATAAAATGCGCACATATGTTGAAGTCACTACAACTGGAAAAACAACCAACAAAGTACAACTCCCCCAGGAACAAAAACATGCTTTGCCCATTTTTTTAAGCACAAAAACCTCAAATAGATATTAACTTGGAGTAGAGCCATAAAGATAACTGTATCTCATAAATACAGTTGTGTTAATTTGTAATTAAAATCTTCTAGATAAACCTAATAGAGCAAATGCCTTGAATGGATCAAATTGTTTAAAACAAATGTGACTGTATGTGGAATGAGATCTGCACATATTTAAAAGAATAAAATAACATAATCATAACGTAAGTAAAAAAATTCAGAAATGTAATGAATAAGTCCAATAGCATCCATACTGAGAACTAATGCCTACTGGTATAACAAGAAAAATATGCAAATAATAGAATCTGAGCAGTGTACATGAGTGTCCATAATTTTAAACTACTCCAAATTACACTTTGTAGAAACCTGAATGTGGCTTATTTAAGGAAAAACATCAACATATGACATAAATGAAATTAAAAATCTCATGAAAAGAGAGAAGGAGTTTCTGGAAAATAATAGTTTTAACTAATGGTGGTCAAAATATTTCTAGTACTGACAAAATTGCATACCTATTTATTTATATCCAAAAAAGCAACCAAGTTTTTCGAGCTGATTTGAAACTTGGGCAAAGTAGCAGGATACATCTGTAGATGTTGACTCTGGCATGGAATTCATTTCCTCTTTTATCTTACAAATGAATATATGAAAGAACATAAATTCTCTAACTAAATATCAAGACCTAACTAAACATATCACCAGAAAAGTCATCATGTAAGCCGTATTGCAAATGGGGTAAAAGAAAAATACGTCATAGTGATTCTTTATTTATTGTATATGTTGATGTTTTTCATAAATTATTTCCTTTAGTTTGCATTTTCAAAACATTGTGTTACATGATGCATATCTTGGTAACTAATTTTGGATGCCTCCTTAAATTTTGTTCTGAGTAAAATGTCTCACTTCAGTTCCTAACCCATGAAATTATGTTGATTCCCAAAACATTCTAATAACCACTATATACAATACACAAAATCTCATACGCATGACACCAGTAAGCATTGGTTATCATTTTGATATCAGCTCCCATGACTTATAATGCCTATCTGCATGAGTATCGTTGTACGGAGACCCCTCAGCCTAAAGTTAGCCACTGTTAAAAAATGTTTATATCTTTATTTGTCGCCCATCAGAGATTAAATCTGAGTATAAAGCCTAAGGAAAACGATAAAGAAAGAATTTAGCTTTTCTGGATATAAATAAACAAAATGCAGCATAGAGTAGCTCACTGGTTTAAAGTCAACCTATTTCACCAAAACATTCTAAGCATTACCTTACAATGTGTATTATTCTCATGAAGGGAGTGGGGAATTTGAGAAGAGGACTAACCAATCATTGTCTTCATATATATATAATTTGGATTTATCTCTAAATTTCGCTATAAACATTTCTGATAAAAAACTGAATAATTGATTTTCTGGTCAGGTATAATATATCCTAGTTTTATATACCAAACTACAGTCAGAAAATGCAATATAACAATTAACTAGAAAAAGTCCTGGCAGAAAAAATGGCATCTCTTTATTATGTGATGCCCAATTCATAGGTATTATGTCTCCAGTTAATGAATGTGATTATTTAAATGCTTCATAAAGTTTTAATTAAAATCCATCAGTGTACTATAATATAATTGTGGATAATTTTATCCTAGAATCATTCGTGAACTGCCTATTCAATCAAGACGTTCATCAAATTCATTTGGTATTCATATGGATATGAATGAGTTTCTTAGCATCTCTTGCCATTTGGAGGTGGCAGGACCAGGATTCGAGCTGTGGGCTTCAGCTCCCACCACTTCAAACTGAGGATCGGGAACTCAC